>NC_084621.1:46209477-46296977 GCF_033978795.1 Nerophis ophidion | reverse complement strand
ATTATAGTCTGCAAATGATGTGTTGTTGATTGTCGGTGCTGTCTAGAGTTCGGCAGAGTCACCGTGTAATACTCTTCCATATCAGTAGGTGGCAGCCGGTAGCTAATTACTTTGTAGATGTCGGAAATAGCGGGAGGCAGTGTGCAGGTATAAAGGTGTCTAATGCTTAAACCAAAAATAAACAAAAGGTGAGCGCCCCTAAGAAAATTAATTGAAGCTTAGGGAAGGCTATGCAGAATGAAACTAAAACCGAACTGGCTGAAAAGTAAACAAAAACAGAATGCTGGACGACAGCATTGATTGATTGATTGATTTAAACTTTTATTAATAGATTGCACAGTTCAGTACATATTCCGTACAATTGACCACTAAATTGTAACACTCGAATAAGTTTTTCAATTTGTTTAAGTCGGGGTCCACGTTAATCAATTCATGGTAGTAAGCAAAGACTTACTGTGGAGCAAAGATGGCGTCCACAATGTACATCCGAACATGACGTGACAATCAACAATGGCCCCACAAAGAAGGATGAAAACAACTAAAATCTTCTTGATTGCTAAAACAACGTAGATGCAGGAAATATCGCTCAAAGGAAAACATGAAACTGCTACAGAAAAATACCAAAAAAAGAGAAAAAGCCATTAAAATAAGAGCGCAAAACAAGAACTAAAACCCTATACACAAGAAAACAGCAAAAAACTCAAAATAATACAGGGCATGATGTGACAGGTGGCGACAGTACACCTATTTTGAGACAAGAGCTATATTGGTGCATGCTTGGTTATGGTTTAAAGTCATATTCAACAATTGCGACAAGGACTTTTTACTGAGATTTGTTTTTTAGTGATTTCTGCTGGTGGTGTGCCTCCGGATTTTTTCAGCGCAAAAAATGTGCCTTGGCTCAAAAAAGGTTGAAAAACACTGGTCTAAAACCCCATTAGGTCACTGTTTTTACCTGAATCAGTGCAGATTATGGTGTATTTTGAAAGGTTTAGAGGCAAATATAAGTGATGATGAAAAAAATATTTAAAATGGGATGGAGGGGATTTTTACACTCTTAAGAAAAATATATTTTTTAAAGATTTAAAGTATTTATCCTCATCATGAAGTTACTGCTGAACTTCGACCTCCTTCATTTGACACTGATGGTATCTAGGGAAGGAAAGATTGGAGGCACATCATATCATTAGATACAGAGGGATCCACAAATTAAACATTAATCCGTAAAAGACAAAGTTGGATTTATTTGTGCATTGCTAAACACTGTACTTGATTGACATAACGAGTGCTGTGCTGCTGTGATCGTGACGCTAATGATAAAAAGGATATGTTTTTTTGAAGTTGATTTCCTGCTACAAATATTAGTTTAATCTACAATTTGTCTGCAGTTGGTTTTATGATGTGATGTTCATATTTTGTCTTATTATTTAGCTGTTGATGTCGCTGTTGTTCAGCAATGTTTGCTAATGATATCAAGGTTCAGTATATGCTGTTGAGCCTACGAGAGATTGACTTTATTAATACTTTTAAGGATATTTTCTTGATGCTAAGAAATATGACCAAAGACACTATGATGTGGTCATCTGTGTTGAATAAAGCATTTGGCTTTCCTGCACCACAACAACTAAGCTCCCAGTTTCTGTTATACAAATTTAAAAAGAAAATCAGGTGGATTGGACCAACAATTAAAATATTTATTACCAGGACTTAACATTACATACGTTTATTTGCACAACCAGGTCTTCGTAGTTATATTCAGGCATAGCAACCACAAAAGAACACAAACTGTGATCTATTGTACTTTTCTTACATTTAGTTCTGCTCTCAAACACTACTTATACAGTAGAGACTAAACTACATTGCATCACAGAAAGTTTCTCAAACAAATCAAATGTTCAAACAAACATTTTACAAAGTGATCGCTGCAGATAAAAATGATGAAAGTGATATTTTTAAAAGCCATTTCCTTTGACGCAATTTTGTTTTTGCCTAACTTCTTTACCTTTAAAAAACACTCCTTTCTGGACTCTATGAAAGCTATTTCCTTTCTCTCTATTTGAACAACTAGAAAACCCAAGAATAGAACAGCAATAGGCATTTTCTGCTCAAACTTTACACTCGCACTCTCTTCTTTTAATTCTACCCTCAAGCTGCTTGACCATCGTGTGAATTAAACTGCAAGGAAGAAAAACGGATATGACGTCATATGTAACCCGTTTATATATTGTCACAAACAGCGCCGTCGTCTTCCTTTAAGAAGGACAGTTTAAGTATTGTTCTATTTATCTGTTTGCTAAATTTATGAACCAGAATACACTTAAGACAATTAATCATAAATTCAAAATAGCTTTTAGCAGTGTTAATCTGAGTTTTCTTTTGACTTTTGTTACACACAGTACATCTATGATATTGCATAAGCAACATGTTAAACATTTTGTATCCACTGTTATTGTCTGTTTTCTTACAGGTATCTCCTCTCTTGGTGTTCAGTTTGCAAAGCTTCGTATTGGGATTAAGCATTTAAACTTCTCCAAAACCTCAGTGTCACCCAAAGGTATGTATTTCCTTGCCTGCTGTAAATAATGTGTGTGGAAAACTGTCAAAATTGTATCACTGCGTTGTGTTCTTGCAATTACTTTTCTTTAGACTAGAGTTGTTCCGATCAGGGTTCCATGCTGCCAATTTCGATACCGTTCATCCATGAGAGAGATTAGCCGATACCAACACTGATCACATGTATTAACAGTGAATGTTTCCATTTATTTATATTGAGTGGTATTGACAGTGTAACCATTTTAACACAAACTATAAACAAGTTCCTTATTTTCTTTAATTATGGGCCTAAAGACATAAATCGGCAACGCCAGTATTGGCTGGTTTTTCACGAAAATCAGCCAATACTGATTGGTGGATGATTGATCGACACACCCCTAATTAACACGCTTGTTGTGATCCGATCTAATTCACAACTTGAGCTAATGTTTCTACTGTTGGGATGCTCTTGGCACTGAATTGCTGCACTAATCACATCATGTGTAGGTGGGTGAAAAACAAGTGGCAAAACATGTGAATAGCGTTTATTATTGCTTTGGTGACTCTTTTCCACCCTATCGACAAGTCCTCATTGTTATGCTAGAAACGTCCAGCTTGTAATTGAAAACCAAATGTGAGGAAGCTTCCAGAATTCCGCAACAGATGTGATTATAATATCTAGATTAAATGCAAGTGTTGTCAATAACTGCTTGCAGGTAAAATTCTGTCTCAGTTTACCACCAAAGTAACCACTGCATCCCTAAAGACATGGTCTTCAGGGATGCAGTGTAAACAGCTTTGCCAGAGGGCAATCAATGAAGAGCTATCATTTTCCACAGGGTAGTATTGCTTCAACAAAGCTCAGCTCAGCTGCTGCAGCTGAAGCGCTGATCTATGAGCCAAACAGCCAAGTGCTCAGAACAATATCCAGGCTGCCTACAGCGCTTTGAAATTTTTGGAAGACACAAAATCAGTCCCAGAGAAGCAACTAACAATTAACAGGCGTGTTGTTGTTACAATAGGCAATATATTAGTAAATGGCATTTATTAGCTAACAACACACATAGCTAATGTGTGTGTTATGTTTGGGCGGAGTATAAGTCATTACATACTGAAATCCGCAAGATGGCCGAATGTAATGCTTAAAACACATTGGAAAGTTAACGTTCTCTTGGCAGCCGCATAAAGGTTGTAACCATCCCCTTTAACTATGGATTTGGTACTTTTATAGGTACCAACCCAAGTATGTCAGTACTACCAGGTACTGATTCAAGTCAAATCAAACAATGCCATATTTCAATACCATTGTTGCACGTGATGTCCCGCCCAATTGCCGACTGGCACCGGCTCAAGCACTTGGCTGAGAAACAAGCAGTGAAGCACTTAACCGGACTGCCTCTAAGTAATGCAACAATTTTCAATACCAACAAAGCAAATAGAAACGTGCTAAAAGGTACAATGAGGCTCCAATTTTCAAAATGTACTAGCTCAATGCCAATTTACATTTAGATTTTCAAAATGTGCTAGCTCAATGCGAATTTACATTGAATTTGCTGTAGACATGCAACTGATTAGCATTTGCATTGCAACGCCTTCAAATTTGGCAATCAAAACTGACACTATGCGCCTGATTTACTGAGATCCAAACACCACGCGATAGTCAGCGTGTGCAAACAAAAACATTTGTGAACGTGTTACATGCGATCTACTCAGACTGCATGAGTAACTGAGAAGTGGTGCAGACCGCCTTATTTGAATGACGATTTTGCGTGCATTATTACAGGGCATTCTCACATAGACACTCTCATTTACTGCACATTCATGTTAACATGCTCCTACTTGTTGCGGTTTGCTATGTTATTAAACAAGCAGGAAACATCTACACATTTTTATGGGCATTTTAGAAGCAGACATGCAGGGGCATCTACAGTGACACCACTTTTCTTCTTTTTTTCTTAACCACTGAAGGTGTATTGGAGGGAGGCTGCACTTACTACGCTCAAAACGCAAAAATGCATATTTCAAGAAGAATTTTTCATACAAGAAATATTTTAATGATATACATTATATGTGGGGAAAAAACAAAACATAAAAAAATAGGACACCAAAACGCATCAATCTGATTAGTTTCACTCAGCCCCTTAAGTCTTCTCGCAGTTATAAAATTATGTAACTGAAATGGCGATATGTCTAATCTTTTTTTATTTTTACCATCAAAAATATTGACACACACACAGGACGGGGGATTCTCTGTCCATCGTCTGTGCTAATTGCAGTGTGAATGTCACAGTTGTGGATGTGGGGGCTTGGTGAGGAGAACCCAATTGCAGTAAAGCAAGGTGAAGGAACACTGTTGTGCTGTTCAAGAGGTTTATTCTGTGGATGTGGGGGCTTGGTGAGGAGAACCCAATTGCAGTAAAGCAAGGTGAAGGAACACTTTTGTGCTGTTTAAGAGGTTTATTCTAACTACTGACATACGACGGTCAAACATAAGACAGCAAACAGAGAACTAAATACACTGACTAATTAGATAACGGAATACACCTGTACTAAACACAAAAGAGGGAGTGGATTGGAGGAAAACAGGGCCAGGGCAAGACAAAGGTGCAACCAATAACACTAACAAGCACATGGGGAACATAATGAGACTATAACATGATAAGAATAACAGAAAGCATAAACCAAGCCGGATCATGACAGTACCTCCCAAGGAACAGATTCCAGACGTCCTCTTAAGGAAGATGAAGCAAGTCCACAGTCACGGGGGAGGGCGGGTTGAGGTGGATGGAGGGTGGAGTTGGACACCCCCTAGAACCACCTGACGGACGCTTACATGCCAGACGAGCAGGCTGCTGGGCTTAAGCAGGAGCTGGACGTGGCTTCGTCGGAAGACCCACTGGAGGAGCTGGACGTGGCGTCGTCGGAAGACCCAGTGGGAGATTTGGACGTGGGGGCCTGGCTAGGCTGGGGGTAGCGCGGGAGGCGATGGCCGGGCTGGGCGTAGCGCGGGATGCGGTAGCCTCGCTAGGCGTAGCAGAGGAGGCGACGGCCAGGGTGGGCGTAGTGCGGGAGGCAGCGGCCTCGCTGGGCGTAGCAGAGGAAGCGGTGGCCTCGCTGGGCGTAGCAGAGGAGGCGACAGCCTCACTAGACGTAGCGTGAGAGGCAGCGACCTCGCAGTACAAAGCGGTGTGTCCACATGAGCACAGCTGTTTTTCTGATCCCCCAGCCCTTAGGAAGCGGATTCCAGATGCTCTTTTTCTCTGCTGGACAAAGCGCCAAGGGTGGGAAAGAGGAGATGCGGAGGAGGGTTGTCGATTCCTCATGCACCGGACAACTTGATGGGAACCATGATGATTGAACCTGCTGTAGCTGTGGATACATGACTCTGGAGGTCACAGTAGGATGGGTGCCATCAGCCTGCTGCCGTTAGTTCAATGAAGCCTCTTAATTAAAAGGGGAAGCTAATAAGGGAGAAGCTAAACTGTGACACCTAGAATCAGTTGAACAGACTTTCACCAAAGGGGAAGCTTGTGAAATTGACAGATGAGACAGGCTTGTGGTGAACAGGACCATGAATGAGTCTACTTTGACGACAATGTCGACCACCACGTGGTGGGCCAGAGTAGATGGCCAATCGAGGTCCAAAGTGGGGGGCAGAGGAAAGAGAACAAAGAAGGGAAGAACTATTGATTGGTCAAAGTGGTTGGGATGTAAGAAGGATCTGACTGTAAATCAGAATCCAGGAGGTTAATAAGCTCATTCCCAGAATCCCCAAGGTCAGAATCATCCCAGGAAGTGTGAGACAGAGGATTAGGAACAGTGTTGGAAGTTGAACTAAGAAATATGTGTTTTGCATATTAATGAAGACAGATGCAAAATAGATTGCACAACCCTTTCTGCTCACTTAACAGATGCAATCCACATTTAGTAAATAATTTGCGTGTGCTATCAGGTTTGCATGTGTTTAAGTACTAGTAAATCTGTAGTAAATCAAGCCAAAAGATGCATGTTACAATCAAATAGCTAAATACAATGCTTAGTTTGTAGGTCTCAACAAAAGAAAACACTGGCACATTCATCTAAGTGGCAAAAACTACTTCCTGGTTAAGGTATACAACATAGTACAGTACACAACTGGTAAATGAGACCCAGAAGTGTAAGAGAACAATATAAATGGACAACGCGGTGATAGATTTTAAATAAACATTTTTAGATTTTTTTAAAAACAATTAACATTTATTAACATATATGATGAAACACAAAATTAACGAAAATTGTTACCGGTATCGATTCTCAGGTATCGGGAATTGGTATCGTATTGTTTCAAATGTGAAAGATACCCATTCCTACCTATTAAATGTAGTGCTACTTTTTCTCTTACATCAAAACACTGGACTGACTTGGTTGTGTTGAAGATGGCTAAATAACCTGAATCCAACTAACTTCCAACAGTTATCTTCCTTTGGTATAATTATGTGCATTGAGTTCTTTATGTCCTGTTTATAAATGATGTTACGGTGCTCTCATGTTACAGACCATAATATTAATACATTCAAAGTCCTATTCAAGGCCCTGTCTCGAACAATAAGTGTAAGACTGGTGTCATGTCCAAGATATGACTCATACGTTAGACATGACACGCGTCAGCGACTATATACAGTATGTCATACGTCAGTGTCATGCACACCCAAGGGTCAATATGTAAATACATTCATTATTTAATTTCCTTTATTACACCGGAGGAATTCAAAGCAACAGTTGGGGCCTGAGTATGTCAAAGCAGGTTCTATACAAAAATAAATCACAATCACTACAACAGATCAATGTGTTAAATTCCATAACCACTTTTTCTGGTTACCATAGGTTGTCTAGAAATATGCTGTGTCACACTGAGGTCTTATCTTACATTAAAAAAGTTGTTGCATTTCCTCCACACAACCAACAGACTCTCCATACACTCACTTGGCAGCCCACTGCTATTTATATCCCCAGTTAGTTCCTTCAGTATGCAGTCAAAACATCAAGTGAAGCCATAAGGGATCTGAAATAGGCTGACGCTGCTTTTGCATGGCCGTGTGTGCTTGCTTGTTTTCAGGGGTGAACAGCCTTTGTCAGTCACTGAGTGCCAACCCGTCCATCCCCAGCAGTCTCGTCCACCTGGACCTCTCAGGGAACATTCTCAGAGGAGACGACTTGCAGGTACTGTATATACAAAAAAATGTTTTCGCTTTAGGCCTGAAGACATTTTTGGATGATATTTGATAAACTGGACTAGTTACGCACAATGGAGTAACAACCAAAACCAGCACTTCCACATGTCAGCAATGTATACAATAATAATTATGTTTCTGATAGATGTTGTAGTCCCCCAATGACAGAAGACAACACTGATTTGATTAATCTTCAGAAACACATCTTAGGAAAAAGCTGATAGAAAAACAACAAAATGTCAGTTATACAAAATGTCAGTTATACTATAGACTTATTTCTTACTGTTTCTTTTTTTTTTTAGCATTTCTACCATTTTTTGAGCCAACCCAACCACCTGACAACCCTTGACCTCTCCAACACGGACTGCTCATTGGACCAGGTGAGTCATACTGTGTAAAGATATTTTGTCAAAGACATATAATCCACATCAATGCATACATTTGAAGTAGTAGTTGCTGTTCGTGTCACATTAGATGTGACAGAAAACACTTTGTTGATTGTACTGTGTGATGTATTGCACAGGGTTGGCCTGCCAGCCAGATCCATCTTATTGATTCGTCTGAAATGCAGCCAGCTGTCAGTCTGTCACAAGAGATATTGATCCGAGCTTTTAAACAAAAATATGTAGTAATTATATCTTAAAATGACACATCTTTAAAGACATTTAGATGCTGAACTGGCTTATAAATAGAAATGCAAGTTCTCTGCCAGGCTGACATCAGATTACCTGATTTCAGTGGTCTATATTATTGATGGACCTGCCTGAATCTCTCTTTTTGTGCTACACGTGTCAGTGACCAGAGTTGTGTGCTTTGCTAGTAAGGAGGACTGCAACAATTCAGCGATTAATTTGATGAGGAAAAAAAAGCTTCCATTTGTATTTTGTTGCTTTGATGATTCATTTAATAGAAATGTATCAAATTCAGACCGCTCCTATAATACGCACATGAGAGCGGTGCCCTACCGTGATGTAGGTCATGCTGCGAGTGATGTGGTCACTGTGTGTGCATGGGCGAGGACAGCAGAGTGCCAAGAGAGTTGGCTCAAAAAAAAGGGAGAAAGAGAGAAAAGGGCCCAAAGAAGACAAGACACTATAATTTTTTTTCAATCTTTCAAAACTGATAATGAGAGACATCATGGGGAAACGTTTTCACTGTCAAACGGCGCTGATTTTCACAACAGCACTACATAAATGAGGCAGCACATGTGGAAAAAATAGCCTGAATATTTAAGAGCAGCAAAGAAGCAGAAACAAAGTAAAAGTCTATTTTGGTAGCTAACGCCATCTTACATGTTTAACTTTCATAACAAATGTGTTATTCATATACATGGGGGCATGTGAGGACATGTTAGCATGTACAGTGTGCATGTTAATGCCAACGAGTTGTCTGTCCAGAAATCAAACATTACTCTTCCAATGAATACCTTTTTAAATGTGCATGGAATAAATTAATTACATTGTCACTGAATATATTATAATTAATCCGAGAGTATTTTCTTCAGTTTGTTTGTTTTTATTTATTGTCTATTAATTGGTTTTTAGTTTGTTTTTAATGTATTTTTTATCTATATAGGTAATATATAGTGATGCTCCCATGGTAAAAGTGCAATTTCAATGGAATGTGCATTTACAAGAAGTAACAATAAAGGTCCATCCATTTTCTACCGTGTGTCCTTTTCGGGGTCGCGGGGGGTGCTGGAGCCTATCTCAGCTGCATTTGGTCGGAAGGCGGGGTACATCCTGCACAAGTCGCCACCTCATCCCAGGGCCAAGACAGACAGATAGACAGACAACATTCACACTCATTTTCACACACTAGAGACCATTTTAGTGTTACCAATCAACATATCCCCAGGTGCATGTAAGGTCAATAATTAAAATCCCTGTTTAACTATTTTGTGTAAAAGACGTGTATTCAAAAGATTAATCCATTGATTACTCGATTATTGTAATAATTGATAGCTGCCGCCTTAGTTGCTTGATAGCAACACTTAAATGACCGGACCTCGTTTATTTTAAGACATGTTACACATATTAAAATAAAACTCATCCGTCTCTTATTGTGCTTTTAAATTATATTTGTTTCTTTTTTTTAAGGTTTGTTCTTCTCTCCTGCGTGGGTCGGTCCAACACCTGTCTGTCCTTAATGTTTCAAAGAGCGTCTTCCCTCACAGGTAAGAACCCTTCTGGTTTTGATAAGCCCTGGCACCCTCAACACTGTAAATTATATCTGCACATATTCATTTATACACTAATCAGAGCATGGGTACCTTGCCTTATCAAATACAATCAAATTTAAGAAGTGCATCTCTGGTCAGTGCACTTTTTAGCCAAAATGCTTCAGGACATGTGAATGGAATAATATGCATCTTCTTTTTAAGGCCATAACATCAATAGGGATTTGGTACTTTTCTGTGTGACACCTGCTGGTGGCCCAGTGTCACTACAAGCAATAAAGACTGTCAAGTGTTTGTTTATCTGCAGTCATAATGATGTGTGTACCAGATGGGCAAGGGGTGGAGTTTTTGCCTCAGTGTTATCTCCCTTTTCACTGAGTCTCAGGGGATTTGAGGTCTTCATCGAGGGCTGAGTGGAGCTCAGGATGAGAGTAGGGGGGTTGAATGTGTAGGGACGATGAGCACAGAAATGCGGAGGAGGATAGTATGAGCAGACAAAGCATGACGAGATAAATGCCGATGGAGAGTGAGAATTTCACACTGGCAGGATCATGGTTGAGTTCTATATAAAGATAATCAGTTTTCAGGCCATTGCATCAGCCATAAAAATATGTGCTGAGGAAAATAAAAGATGTAATCTTGTTTGGAGGTATAAAAAGTTAGTATCATTTGGTATTTTTGTGTAGGAAAGGCAAAGAGGTGCCGCCATCATTTAAGCACTTCTTCAGCAGTGCCATGTCTCTCAGTTTCATCAATGTGTCTGGAACAAAGCTGGTGCCAGATGTCCTCAAGTGAGAACAACCACACATATCTTCAATGTCATTTACAGTTCAAAGTTTAATTATTTAATTTTTACAATGCATTAAAAAAATTGCAGAGCTCTCCTGCTCGGCCTGGCCAGTAATCCCAACGTGAAGGATGTGTCTCTAGACATCAGCTGCTGTGAGGTGAGGACTGCCTCCATCTTTCACTTCCATATAGAAATCATCCTAGTAATGACAGATTTGCATTCAAATTTTGCACATTTGCATTTTTGTCACTATTTTTACATTTGTGTTGGGTTTTTTATGCAATGTAGTAATAATTATTTTCTATGTGTCAAAATGTGGTCTTTTCATAAATTATGGATGTAAATTAGCAGTCAAACAAGCTTTATTGTCAGATTTGTTGTGTTCCTTGAATAATTAAATACCACATATGTAGTGTTAAATTAAAGTATCAGCATTGTCATTAGGCCGATACCGATTTTGATCCGATATGATACAAAATGGATGGATGGTATCAGCAGGAATCATACATACATTTTTGATGATGATAATGAGGACACATTTGTCACTGAATACTTTCTAATACTTTCTAGACATGTGCCTTGTATACTTTGTGTCTGTAAGTAATGGTATGGTATGGTGTTTATTGTCATTGCACAAGTACAACAAAACTTTGTTTTCAGCACTAACCCGTTCAAGATTAGACAAACAATGTACGGATTACAGAACAGGAACGCTGATGGGTCGCCACAAGGCGCCATGTAAAAGAAGGGAAAAATGTAAACGCTGGGCAATCAGGACTGGGCTCCTAAGTGGGCCCAGTCTGGAATGGGGAAAAAAAACTCCATAGCAAAGCAGATATACATATTACAACATACAACAAGTAATAGGCAACTATTATCATTAAGGGTGTCCCTACCCAAATAAAGCATTAAAACAAGTATTGGAATATACCGGCTTGCATCCAAAATGTCCAATATAAGCTCCAAGACAGCCACTCAACACTTAAATGTCCTCTAATAAGCACACATGGTTGGTATTTTCTTGTATTTTAGTGAAGCTATTTATAAAAAACATGGTAGAATATAGGTTACTAAGAGTTAGCAGCTACACAACAGCTAAGTACACAATATCACACAAACTCGACATTAATTAGTGTCCTTAATTTAACAGCACATATGTCAATATACACAAGTATCAAATAATTATTGGTGCAAATTATATCCACATACAAAGTCTCCAAGGCAGAGAAGCGTATTTGAAAGAGTCCAGTAACAAACGTGTCTGCATTTTTAAACCTAATATGAACTCACATAAGGAATTGACGTGGCTACAAGATGTATTAACACTCCTCTTCAATTTAAAGACAACATAAATCTGTCAAGAGGATAGTGTTTTATCATACCTACCATTGGTCTCAAAATAATTTCTTTACGAAAAAGCATTTTCAAACATTCCACACTACAAGATAGTACGAACATGAACTGTGATTCGTACTGATATCGTATTAGACTCATATCGGTGTCAGGCATTATTACTGAAGGCTCTCATATCAGCATCGCAATGAGATTGTATCAGGACACCCCTAATAATTATTTGACAAAGTTATATTGACAAATGTCATGTTTTAGACTGCAATATTGTTCAATTAAGGACACTTAATAGGTATGTTCAGCTAGAGTTCCCATGAGTGCTTAGCTCATGTGTAGCTGCTAGCTCCTCGTAGCCTATAGCCTACCCGTTTACCTTTTGTAAATGACTTCACTAAATTGCTAATAGGAAAAAAACGAGCTTATGTGTTTACTAAAGGACATTTACATGGGAACCGGCTGTCCAGATTTGTACAAGTAAACATGCTGCAAGATTGCTTGTTTCGGAAGGGTTAGATCAAGGGTGTCCAAAGTGAGGTACGAGTGCCGTTTGCAGCCCGCATGCTCTTTTTTTTTTTTACGACCCATAGCTTATTTTTTTATGACCCGTAGCATATTTTAAAAACTATATAAGGAAAAAAAATAAAAATGGAAATTTAAGACCATGCAACTATGACGTGATAAGTAAAAGTTCAAATAATGACGCTAATAACGCAAAGCCGACATACAGGCATTTTTTTTTCTTCCAAAAAATCAACATATTGTATTGGTTTTGAAAATGAAAAATATCAAAATGTCCCCCGCCCGCATCCTTCGATTGTCCATGGGCGGTTGCAGTAGAAAAAGTTTGGACATCGCTAGTTTAGATGCAAGTCGATGTAATTCTTGTTTTTTTTTTACTGATATCGGATCGGACACATCTAATTGTCATCATTGATTGGCCTTTATTATGCAAAAAAGCTCTGAAAAAACAATGGCAATGTGGGCGCATCTTTGCAAATGGACTTGCAATAAAGCCTTTTTTGAAGATCCGTTTTAACGTGGCAGCCAGCCATTTTAAGTTGATCTCCGCTGCGATGAAATCACCTTTTTAGCGCCCCCTCCAAAAACCATTTGACAGGCCGGTGACATGCCAGCAAGTATTTATTAAGAGACTGCAGTGTATAATGAAATACTTGGCAGACAGCAGGCGGGTGGTGGGAGTGTTCACGTTCTCTCTCTAATTGTTGTATCACGCACACGCACACACTCTCAATCTCTCTCTCACACACACACCACATCATTCCCACCCAAGCTGGAATATATAAATAAAGCTTTCCACAGACTCCATGATAACACTAAGGATAACAGATGAATAGAAAACCAATTCTACATGCCAATAGAAATCTTCCCACGTTGAGAGAGCAGAGATGAATTCATGTCTTAATGAAGCATTTGCTTGAAAGCCACCCAGTACTGAGCTCAAAGTGCTCTGAACGGCACACAAGACGTGGACCTCTTGATGCAAATCTGTGTGTGTCAGCGGTGTTTAGCGTGAATATATGGTCATTAAGCATCTGTGTGTTTTGTTTTTTGTAATTGTTGGCTTCCATCTGACACGTTGTTCTCTCCCCCTAATGCCTCTGTAAGCTTGGCCATTGTGTAAGTACCAATGTGCTCCTGCTTACTAATTAACTTCTCATCGCTCTTCATTTTTATTTGCACATCTGGTGTAGGTTCATTGTTTCTAAATAATGATCATCTTCCTCACTTTAAAATAATTTCCACCCCCATTTTGTGTGTAATGAACTGATTTAACGAGGTGAAACTCTGTTGTGCTCCATTATCCATGTCATTCTTTTCTATGACATGCCCATTTTACTGTATTTAAAATTACTGGCCACTACATTAGGTACACCTACCCAATCTAATAAGATTCAATAGAGCAACTCTGCCTTGACAACGATTTTCATTACAGTCGTGCCTCGGTTTTTGTAACTCGCTCCAAAATTAATAAAGTAAAAACTGATGCAGTTTTTTCTAAAAGAAATACTGCAACTCCAATTAACCTGTTGCAGACACCCACAAATATGAACATAAAACAAAATAATTATACACCCCACTTCAAAGTTTGCGGCTTCCATTTTATAGTAGATTTTTTGTAAATGTGCTCCATATTTTTGGCTCAAAGTGAGTATTTTCAAGCATTTAAATGGCTAAATGAACTAAAAAATATTATTACTTCAATAATAACAGCGACTAAATGAGACCAAATCAATATGAGCATGCTGTTCAATATCGTGGCCACTAATTAGTTCAGCCTTGGGCAGCATTACTATATTGGATTAAATGAGTATAAAGGTGACTAAAGAGTGTTATTTAATGTCTAGAGGTCTCTCACAGTGTAAAAAAAAACGTATGTAGAAGGTCGTAAACAAGTTTTTCTAATGCTCTGCTAATGAAAATATTTGGTTAATAAATCTTACTTCACAGGAATTCATTTTCCACAGCTTGGCCTGGAACCAACAGGGATAATTGAGGGTTTACAAGAGTTTTAAATGCAGAAGACCATGGAAAAGAGATATAAATTGGGAATTAAATGGATACATTTAACATCACCTTTATTGAGGACTGCAAGGGCAGATGGAGGAGGGTGGGGGGGAGCCACCTTCATACAGAAGTTTGCTGTAAATTCAATAGTTTCTGACCCTTTTGTATCAGGAAATGGTTGGCTGACACGTGCCACTTTCTTTGGCCCCATGGTTGTACTGGTCTGAGTTACCAAGGTATAAGATTATTAATTTGGGTACTCGATTTTGCGGAATGACACGAAGGCAAACATGGCTACAGGTTTAGGGGAAATGTTTATCGGTGTGATAACCGGTTAGTGAGATAATCGTTTGGTAAACAGATACCAGGGCAAACTTTTTATTCGAAAACAGAATCTTACAAAGAGTGGTACATACAATAACCAAGGTATTACTATATCCCCTGTGGGCAATATATTATCCCAACTCAACTGTTGTAGTCTGTGACATTAGAGTACCTAATGTTGTGGCCAGTATGTATTCCAATTTCTGTCGTTAAAACACATTTCTTTTCCTTATATTTGCCATCCATAGTTGCATGTACGGCACTTATGTTTTGCTGTTTAAGTCATATTGTTTTTGCATTCTTACTTTATGTAGGTCAGTACATTTGTTAGTCTGATTCAATGTCTTTTTGGTTGACTATTAGCTTCCGTGCAGCAACTATTGAGAAAACCCCTTACTTCCAGTGGTTTCTCTCATATTGGTGAACTATTCAACTTTGTCTGGTGCATTATGTATGTCTAAGTAGTTGTGTGACTTCAGTTTGTACTCTTTTGCAACAGTTGCGGTCTGGAGGCTCCCAAATACTGGAAGGTTGCATTGCAGAGATTCCAAACATCTCCAGTCTAGATATCTCTGACAATGGTGAGACTTTACTCTCTCGTCTGACTTTTCAGTGTTCACTTGCCAACTCTAAGAGGAGATGGTCAGTTAGAATAACCTTTCTGATCTTCGTTTTGGTTTAATCCAGGCCTGGACTCTGATCTGTCCACTCTGCTCATATGGTTGGCTAAAAACCGTTCTATAAGACACTTGTCTTTAGGAAAGAACTTCAACAACATCAAGTCCAAGTAAGTACAAGTAAACAGGACCAATACAATGATGAAAAAGTATCCACTCTCGTAATGGTGAATGCCTTCAGAAATATATTGACGGACACATTAAAAATGCAGCTGAGATAGGCTCCAGCACCCCCCACGACCCCAAAAGGGACAAGCGGTAGAAATGGATGGATGTATGGAACATTCAATGTGCTTTTATTGTCCTCTATTGTCTGATTTAGAAACCTTGCTCCAGTGTTGGATAGTCTAGTCCATATGATCCAGGAAGAAGAGTCGGTGAGTTTTTAATTTGCTTGTCTGTCTGGATCTAAGAATGATTCTAAATGATTTCAACATATAATGGTTTGGCTGCTGAGCACAATTATGGCAATAAAATTTGTCAAACATCACAATGCTTTATTATTTCCATCAATGAGTTAAACGTTATCACTGTAGGTGATTATGGTTCTGCAAACATATTCCTGCTTCCTCGTTCTTTTGGGATGGTCAAGCTGCGTTTTACTTCATTTCAGTTTCATTATACAGTAGAGAAGAGATTCATATGGTTAAAGAATAAAAACGAGACAAAAATGTTGACAGAAACTAAATTCAGTCGTATTTAATTTCCACTTGTAGGTTGGTGGGACAAGTTCAGAATACAGTGTACACAGGAAAGAGGGGCTGGGAGTCCGCTACAAAGGAAAGCTACTGAGTTGCTTTTCCATTGTGAGATAAAAAGTTTGATGTCTGATCGCCAAAACCAAAATATACGGATTTACATGTTCCTCATCGTAATATGTGTACTCTTGACAGAAAGTAAAGAGGACACATTTAATGTTTGACGCCTGATGCAATCACCGGTCATCGTGACATCTACACAACTGTAAATTAAAGATTATTACTAAAGGGCTCCAGCCCCCAGCGAACCCCGTGAGGGACGCGTGGTAGGAAATGGATGGATGGATGAAATGTTCTCCGACACCAATGTGTATTTGCTGTTTTCGGGTTTGCGGCACTCATGAAGAAATTATGATTAAAGCATGCATCAAAACTTCATTTCAAAACACTCCTACATACCTGTTTTGACATAGACATAACATTGAAAAAATAGAACTAGTGCTTATTTATTGGCATTGACCTGTGGAACCAAACATGACTAACTACATTGTCACTTACCATAAAATCATGCTACTTTTGTGTTAAACAAATGCTTTGCAGGTAGTCTCAATAAAAGTGCTTTCAAATAAACTTTCAAGAGGCCTTATCTTTTATACTTTATATTTTAGTCGACTATCCATCCATCATCTTCCGCTTATCCGACGTCGGGTCGCGGGGGCAGCAGCCTAAGCAGGGATTATTCGACTACATTTGTGTAATTTTTCCTCTGCCTAAAACTAAATCAATTTAGATGACTTCAATTTGACTAAAACTAAAATACATGCATACATTTCTGTCAAAAGACTATGACTAAAACTGAATTAAAAACTGCTGAATTTCACAAGAAAGTGTCTTAACCTAGTATAAAAACAAAATTCCCAATAGGAGTAATATTGTCTAATCCTACAATACAGTGATTAAAAATAGAGAGAAATGCACTAATAAACCTTATTCTCTAATGATATAGCACAGGCTGCAATCCTGGGATAAAGCAATATTTCCAATCATGTTCCCAAAAGCTTCTCATTATGTTATCAAACGCAATCCATCTTTTTAATGAACGGTTAATTTCACTCTAATGTAAGGTCGTTTTTTTTCCCTGCGGAGTTACATTTCCTCATTTTCTCACTGTAATTAAACAGGGCAGGTATGCAAACCTAGGGTAAGGATTTCATAATATTGATGATTAATTCGGGAATGTGAGTCATTATGATTTTGCCAAAGGCGACAAATGGGACATACAGTATTACTACATTTTCTCGACACATGGACCATTCCTTTGGAATAATCTATTAAATTAGATGCGCTTGTCATTTTTTTTAGTAGTGCAAAGAAATTACAATCAGCATATAAAACCAACTGCTTCATTTTTTACGTAAATATCTGGGTCTGGGCTTTGCTTTTTACCCAGCATGCAACACAAGATCAGACAGGCCATCTTGCTTGGGTGTCCTCCAGCCATCTGTGCATAACTGAGAGGCTATATTGTGAAACATTTAGGACAAAGGCGTGATAAAATGCCATCATTTACAAAACCCAAAACTAGTTAGTGAAGTTGGCACTTTTCAACTTATATTCAATTAAATACACTGCAATGACAAGATATTGAATGTTCGAACTGAGAAACGTAATTTTTTTTTGCACTAATACAACCGCATAGATGCTGGCTTTTGAACTTTGCGCCTACAACAGTCCTTTGGTCCGAAGGAAACAAAGTCCACAGTTTCCAAAAACAATTTGAAATGTGGACTCGTCAGACATAGAATCCTTTTCCACTTTGCATCAAACCATCTTGGCTGAGTTCGGGCCCAGCGAAGCCGGCGGGGTTTCTGGGTGTTTTTGATAAATGGCTTACACTTTGTATAGTATCAATCATCATCAATCAAAGTTTACTCATATAGCCCTACATAACAAGTGTCTCAAAGGAATGCACAAGCCACAACGACATCCTCGGCTCAGATCCCACATCAGGGCAAAAAAAAACTCAACCCAATGGGATAACAATGACAAACATTGGAGGGGACGCCTCCAGCTGACTACAATCCGGTGTGTTGATCAGCTTTAGGAGCATGTAGAGTTGGGTGTCATCACCATAACAGTGAAAGCTAACACCGTATTTGCATATGATGTCACCTGGCAGCAGCACATAGACGCTAGAGAGTGCAGGGCCAAAACCCGAATCCTGGGGAACGCCACACGTTACCTTAACATAATCCGAGGTCACACTGTTCTGAGAGACGCGCTGCATCCTTTCTGTAAGATAGGAATTAAACCAAGACTAAGTCTGACATACCAATACGTGTTTTGATACGCTCTAATAAAATATGATCGACGGTATCAAAAGCAACGCTAAGATGAAGAAGCGGCAACATGGATGACATCATAAAGTAAAGTTTTAACTTGCTCGTACAGATGAAGCGACGAACCGTCGTTACTGACAGTGTTTTTCTGAAGTGTTCCTGAGCCCATTTGGTGATATCCTTTACATACTGATGTCGGTTTTTGATGCAGTATCGCCTGAGGGATTGAAGGTCACATGCATTCAATGTTGATTTTCGACCTTGCCACTTACAAGCAATGATTACTCTAGATTCTCTGAACCTTTTGATGATATTACGGACCGTAGATGGTGAAATCCCTAAATTCCTTGCAGTAGCTCGTTGAGAAATGTTGTTGTTAAACTGTTCGACGATTTGCTCACGCTTTGTTCACAAAGTGGTGATCCTCGCCCCATCCTTGTTTGTGAATGACTGAGCATTTCATGGAAGTTGCTTTTATACCCAATCATGGCACCCACCGGTTCCCAATTAGCCTGTTCACCTGTGGGATGTTCAAAATAAGTGTTTGATGAGCATTCCTCAACTTTCTCAGTCTTTTTTGCTACTTGTGCCAGCTTTTTTGAAACATGTTGCGGACACTAAATTCCAAATGAGCTAATATTTGCAAAAAATAACAAAGTTTACCATGTATATTTTCTTTGCAGTGTATTCAATTGAATCTATGTTGAAAAGGATATGCAAATCATGGTATTCTGTCTTTAGTTACGATTTACACAATGTGCCAACTTTGGTTTTGGGGTTTGTAGATTTAGCTGTTAAAATTTGATGTACTGTATACGTATGTGCTTGGGTACCTATGACAGACCACCTCAAAAAACGAAATGGAACTGGTTTGGGGTTTTTTACAACTCAGAACAACTAATGGGACTTGTAGCTTGTGAAATTTGCAAGTTTATTGTGTGCTGTGTGTACATGCACATGTAAATAATTTTCCTGCAACACATGAAATTTTTATGCTCTGTCTGGATTGATGCCAATTCTCTATTGGCTTAACACTTCACACAGAGACTACTTGAAATAAAATCAATCCAACACTCGATGGATTCACTAAAAAAATATTATTTTTAATGTGTTAGACTCAGAGGCTGAATACTGTACCTGTAAGGATGCTTAAAAAATGGCAGAATTGGTCCAAAAACTATGAATACAACATATTTAAGATATACAGGTAATCTTTTCTCACATTACATTTTTTCCTCACTATCCAGCCCCTTACTTCACTGTCTTTAAGCGACTCTCGACTAAAGAGCGATCTAACCATTGTTCTGAATGCGCTGGGCAGCAACTCATCGCTTACCAGAATAGACATCAGCGGTAACGCAATGGGCGATATGGGCGCCAAAATGCTGGCCAAGGCATTGCAGATCAACTCCAAACTCAGGTGAATGACAAATATGTCTATAATTGTAGTTTCTTACGCAAAACTACATGATGTACCCAAACACTAGTTTAACTATCACTTGTATAATAATGTTTTTGTCTTTGCAGGACAGTGATCTGGGACAAAAACAACACCGGTCCACAAGGCCTACAGGATGTCGCAGCAGCTTTGGAAAAGTATGGCTCTTAATATGCATCTGTGTAATGAATGCAACCAGATTGTTGTAAGATGACGTTAAACATAAAAAGCGACATAAGGAGGAAATAGGGATAGACGATAAAACAATATCAATATATATTGTGATAGACATGTAATCAATATTAATAAAACATGCATTTGATCTTTTATTTTAATAAAAATGTTCACTATATATATATATATATATATATGGAGAGAGAGAGAGAGAGAGAGAGAGAGAGAGATGCTTATTTCTACACTTCTATCCATCAATCTTTCTATATGTCCATCTATCCAGATTTATATATATATATATATATATATATATATATATATATTAGGGGTGGGCAAATTAATGCGTTAATTATGAGTTAACTCATCAATCTATTAACGCCGACAATTATTTTATCGCTCATTTGCGTATGTTGTTTACATGCTTTTATTTTGTTAACGCCTTTTCTTAACAAGATGGCGTCGCCCGGCGTCGAGGGGCTCTTGGTAAAGATGCAACATTTGGCAAAAATACCGGACAATTCTGCAAATTTCATGGCTGGCTTACAGCGTGGTCACTCCGGGATCACTTACGACCGCCAGACAATTCTGGATGTGGATAGATCGGGCCGTTTTGGACTGAATGACGCTTGCTTGCTTGACCGGCTAGCTAGCATGGGAATACTTTGCCGGCTACATCCAGCGGCCTGTGAAGCAGCGGACTATATGTGTTGTCTGTCTATTTATCAATAATGCAGACGAAGAGTTTTGGCTGAGTTCTTAACGTTTGCTTTCAGAGCGTGCATATCACAACATACAAGATGCCGTCATGGCGACACAACGTATACCGGGCTACCGCGCATGCTCGTCACTCCTGTTGCATGCTGGGTAGGGTAGTTCTTTTATTCCCTGGCTCATAACATCAAACAATCGGAAAATTCCCATCATATCAATTCCTAGATATGGTCATAATTATTTTAAGTGCACTACGCAGAATAAACACAACATTATTAATATTGCTACTACGGATAATTTTATCAAAAATTCCCTAAAACATCCCACTACCTATAATATAGGTTTATTAAACATAAGATCCCTGATAAAAAAAATGTTTTTGCTGTTACCTCAGAAATTGCCTGTTCAGATGTTATGATTGTGGCTCAGAGATTTGTATGTAGATTATATTTATTTTCCATAACAAACAGGATAACTTAAATACCCTGGCAGTGGTAGTAATAAGCTTAGATGTTTGTATTTACATTTTTTGAGTTGATTTTCATAAAATATGCTATTTAACTGCTACTGTTTAACACGGACTGATTTAAATTGTGTTTGCACAACAAATGTTTTGGCGCTTTTGTTCATGTGGGGGAATATTCCAATAAAGGTGCATTACACACTACTTTTGAATTCATTATTGGGCTTTGCGTATACAATGCAGTTAATCGCGATTAATCAGAGAAATAGTGCGATTAACTTCGATTAAAATTTGTAATCGTTGCCCAGACCTAATATATATATATACAGTATATATATATATATATACATATATATATATATATATATATGTATATATATATATATGTATGTATGTATATATTCCAGCATCCCCCGCGAACATGAGGGACAAGTGGTTGAAAACAAGCTAAACTAATTTAATTTTACCCCTTTTCATACCATAGCAGTTTTATCCCATTTCCTTGTTTTCTGTAACAGAACAGTTAATAAATACATAATATACCACAGTAAGACAAATTAATAAAAACAAATATTAAATGCATAAATAATCTCTCTCTCTCTCTCTCGCTCTCTCTCTCTCTCTTTATCTCTCTCTCTCTCTCTCTCGCTCTCTCTCTCTCTCTTTATCTCTCTCTCTCTCTCTCTCTCTCTCTCTCTCTCTCTCTCTCTCTCTCTCTCTCTCTATACATATATATATATATATATAGATTGCCAAAGGTATTTGGCCACCCATCCAAATGATCAGAATCAGGTGTCCTAATCACTTGACCCGGCCACAGGTGTATAAAATCAAGCACTTAGCCATGTAGACTGTTTCAACAAACATTTGGGAAAGAATGGGCCGCTCTCAGGAGCTCAGTGATTTCCAGCGTGGAACTGTCATAGGATGCCAGCTGTGCAACAAATCCGGTCGTGAAATTTCCTCGGTCCTAAATATTCCAAAGTCAACTGTCGACTTTATTATACGGAAATGGAAGAGTTTGGGAACAACAGCAACTCAGCCTCAAAATGGTAGGCTAGGTAAACTGACAGAGAGGGGTCAGCAGATGCTGAAGCACATAGTGCAAATAGGTTGCCGACTTTTTGCAGAGTCAGTTGCTACAGAGCTCCAAACTTCATGTAGACCTTCCAATTAGCCCACGTACAGTACGCAGAGAGCTTCATGGAATGGGTTTCCATGGCCGAGCAGTTGCATCTAAGCCATACATCACCAAGTCTGATGCAAAGCATCGGATGCAGTGGTGTAAAGCACGTCGCCACTGGACTGTAGAGCAGTGGAGACGCGTTCTCTGGAGTGATGAATCTCGCTTTTCCATCTGGCAATCAGATGGACTAGTCTGGGTTTTGAGGTCGCCAGGAGAACGGTACATTTCGGACTGCATTGAGCCAAGAAAGAAATTTGGTGGCGGAATTATGGCGTGCGGTTGTTTTTCAGGAGTTGGACTTGGCCCCTTAGTTCCTGTGAAAGGAAGTTTGAATGCTCCCGTGGTGTAAAGCACACAACCACTGAACTATAGAGCAGTGGAGACGCCTTCTCTGAGTGATGAATCACGCTTTTCCATCTGGCAATCTGATGGTCATTCTGGGTTTTGAGGTTGCCAGGAGAACGGTACATTTCGGACTGCATTGAGCCGAGAATGAAATTTGGTGGAGGAGGAATTATGGTGTGGTTATTTTCAGGAGTTGGGTTTGGCCCCATAGTTCCTGAGTCCTTACCTGAACCCCATAGAACACCTTTGGGATGAATTAGAACGGACACTGAGAGCCAGGCCTTCTCGACCAGTATCGGTGTGTGACCTCACCAATGCGCTTTTGGAAGAATGGTCGAAAATTCCTATAAACACACACTGCAACCTTGTGGACAGCTTTCCCAGAAGAGTTGAAGCTGTAATAGCTGCAAAAAGTCGACCGACATCATATTAAACCCTATGGGTTAGAATGGGATGTCACTTTAATTTCATGTGAGTCAAAAGCATTTGCAGCATAAAAGCATTTGTAACAAGGTGACAGTAGAAGAGTTCTTGAGAGACAAAGATGAGTGTTTGAGGCGATGGAATCCAGCAGGCTTTTGTTTCTTCTGATCAAATGTGGGCGTGTGAGTGTGAAATGTGCATCCATCTAAATCGTCATCTGGGACACATCTATAGACACACTTCTTTTGCCTTCATCGCCTTTACTCGCTTTCCTTAAAGGTACATCTCCCCCAATTCCCTTCACTGTATTTCATTATTGAAATGACATTTTCTGTTCTGTGAGAGCTTTGTGCAATTCAATTTCCTCATGCCCTATTTTTTTTCCGCATCAAACCGTTCATAAGGTTTGACAATACCATAATGCTTACTGCCCATTAATGATGGATTTTTTTTGGATTTGTTAGACATGTTGACGCTAATGTTTTGTACGTAAGTGGGGATTTTTAAACAACCTCTAATCTACTTTCCAGTATAGGTGGTGTTGGATAAAATATGTAAATGGTTATTTATAAAATGTTGACTTTATATAAATGAAAGTTTACATCGGAAAGAAACTGTCAACCTTATTTTGAATTGACCCAATGGGAAAGGATGTCATACACTGGCACTGAAGTATTTGTGTCCGATTTGTCTAAAGGAAAAGTAACCACTATGTACATTGTACTAAATTATTTAACATTATAGCTTGCCATAGAATGCAAAAAAAGTAGGTATTTTTCAGTATAATAGGAAAAACAAGGTTTCAGCCACTAAACCTATACACTAGTAAATGGGACTAAAAGCTTTTTAGATAAGAATAGTGTAAACTGAAGCCAAATATTCATGGTTGCAATTGTTGGCGTACTATTGATTTATAGTTACAATGTCACATTCATCTACCATATTGTGTACAAAAGCTACATCAAATGTTTTTGTCTAACTTACGGTCTGTAGGTCATGTCCTTGTAAAATAATCCTATCACATGAAGACAAATGAAGTCAAAATTAACACGTTAACGCATGCAATTTTTTTTTTTTAACAAATGCAGATTAGTCACCCAATTTATTTTGACGGCACATGCTTTTTTACCTTAACCACGGATGGTTACTTGAAAGGCGATGCGGATTGCTATAGGGAAGGGATGGGCAAATGACGCTTTAGTACATTAAGTGTGTGGCACACTCACTAGTTGTATTGACAGTACTGATACTATCCATCATCATGCTATGCATGGATTTAGAAATTCTGACAATAACATTGCATTTGTGTTCAAATATTACAGTATGCTATAGTTAATTTTAGTCAATTTAAATTATGCAAGCAAGTATTTTTGGGCGAATATCACTGTTAATCAAAATTCTTATGTGGGTCCTGAACCGACAATGTCGTTGCGCCTTGTGCGGCCCTTTGAGACACTTGTGATTTAAGGCTACATAAATAAACATTGATTGATTATGTTGATTAATCATTTGCCAGGACGAATTAGGACGTTCAATTATTTTGTCGAAGGGTTCCACCCAAATGCAGCTGAGAAAGGCTCCAGCAACCCCCGCTACCCCAAAAGGGACAAGCGGTAGGAAATGGATGGATGGATGATTATAACTACACATTACACAGTTACACATTTGTGTTTTCATTTGCATGTCAAATGGAATGTATGAAACAAATCCACAAGGACTGGTTACCTTATTGTTGTCTACCTGTGCAACTATGAATTTGTAGCTTTCCCAGCATATGCTGTTAACTATACCGTGCACACTCTTTTCTTAAACTATATGAATGCAGAATTTTAACAGTCATGTTTTAAAGTACAGTCCTGTGCAGTCTTAGTGTTACCAGTTCCCTCTTTGTCCTCACTGTGATGTCCTCTGGCTGTGTTCCCAATAGAAACTTCGCTATCCGTTTCATGCCCCTCCCCATCATTGACGCCTCCCAGGCTTTGAAGGCCAGTCCAGAAAAGACAGAGGACGCCTTGCTTAAGGTATTGTAATAAGCTGCATTAGTTCCATCAGTCACAATCTGTCTCATAGGTTTTCACGACGGATGTCGACACAGGCTGGAGAGGGGAATAAAGCCTTCTTTTTAGAAATGCTAGAACTCACTCAACTGATAAACATTGTTAAATGGCACTATTTCTTTGTTTAGCCACATCACAACATTGTTTTGTTTCCTCCACAGATTGAAAATTATCTGTACAGAAACCATGAGACCAGGAAGTACCAACAAGAGCAGGCATATCGCCTTCAACAGGGCATTGTAACCACAACCACACAGCAGGTACTTGACTGCACATTGTTTATAACACACATTTGATATAATCTGAATCAATGTCCAGGTAAACTGTACCCCATACCTAAATATAAAGTTATTGATTTGAACTGTGAGCAGGGCCGGCCCCTGGCATAAACACTCTATGTGGATGTTTAGGGCCACATGATTATGTGGACTGGTCACTCTAGTAGCTGATCATCAATGTTGTGCTTTCCTGGTGTTTGCTTGTTATATTTTGATGGACTGAATGACCTCATGAATACAATTATATTTAATTTCTGCTAAACAATTATTCAGTGATGAGTCAACATGTCCTTTATATTAGTTTTAGTTCGATTCAGCAATATTGCAACCGCCTCCATTCATATTTACATCAATATAATTGCTAATGTAGCATCGCTTTGAACGCCATCATTTCAACAGATTTACACTTGAACTGTATATCTAAAATAATAGTACTATTCAAGTTTATATTCTAGCCAAAATCCTTCCTTAAATATGTCTTAAAAAACTTTTTTTTTCATAAGTTTTAACTTTATTTAAGTTTATTGTGTTTTTGTTTACTTTTTCCGATAATCTTAAAGCGGTATGGCATTTTAAAAACAGGCTTCACAATGTAGGAGACAGGGAACAGTTTGTCTTTCCCCTTTTAACCAATCAATCTACCTTCTTCTCCTTTTCATTTAAACTTTGGACCTTATCTTGAATATAACATCTGACTATTAAACTAATTAGATTGACCTGAATTGTAGTTGTCAATGTTGTATTTTTGTATATTGTTCATACATAAGTATTAACGTAAATCCTTAAATAACTTGCAAAGTATTAATAATACATTATATCCTTATATCTAATCATAGACATACTTGAACTGCATTTTTGTTGTTTGTGTTTCATGTGCACATACTTTCAGAGCCAAATGTACCTCTGGTCGCCAAACGTATTACAGTAAACCCTTGTATATCACTATTATTTGCTTCTGGGTCTGGCCATGGTAAATTAATTTCCACAAAATCGGAATTAACTATAAATACAGTATTTTTATAACTACAGCCTAAAAAAACCTTTTTATGACTTTTGAAATACAGTTTTAACATTAAGAAAGCCCAGAGACAGGAAATAACACCGGCATTGTCACTTTTACAAGCCTCAAACTCCAAAGCGCAATGTTGCAAGGGACAACTATATTACAATACTCAACAGGCTCACCGAAAAGGGGCGCAAAAGAAAATATTATTTAGGGTCACAGAAAGCCTGACTTTGAGATTCTGGTTTCTAGATGATGGACCGGATTTGCGTGAAGGTGCAGGATCACCTAAACTCTCTGAGAAACTCTGAGACTGACGTCATTTTGGAAGACGTCAGGTCGGCAGAAAGCCTTATCAAAGATGCAAGGAACTCGAAAACGGTGAGGATAGCCAATGGCGCCTTAAACTCTTGTATTTACATAATTATTTGTACCTTCCTTATTTTTGCATGGCCCCAGCTCCTCCCTAATCTCTACCACCTGGGATCAACCTCCAGAGAGGAAGTTCACAGGGCTTCAGTAGGTCCGATTCAGGAGAAACTGGAGTCTATGGCAGGAGAGGTGACTTCTGTCATGGACCAACAGCTACAGGTACAGTAGATGACACTAATAATTGCACTTAAAGTGAATTATGCAAAGTCAAAATGTTTGTTGTTTTGGAACATGATGCAGGAATCATAATTCTCACTGCAAATATTGAAGTCTATTGCAGTGGTTCTCAACCTTTCTTCAGTGATGTACCCCCTGTGAACATTTTTTTACTTCAAGTACCCCCCTAATCAGAGCAAAAGAGATAAAGAAGTAAAATACAGCACTAAGTCATCAGTTTCTCATTTATTAAATTGTATAACAGTGCAAAATATTGCTAATTTATAGTGGTCTTTCTTGAACTATTTGGAAAAAAATATATAAAAATAACTAAAAACTTGTTGAAAAATAAAGAAGTGATTCAATTATAAATAAAGATTTCTACACACAGAAGTAATCATCAACTTAAAGTGCCCTCTTTGGGGATTGTAATAGAGATCCATCTGGAATCATGAACTTAATTCCAAACATTTCTCCACAAAAAAAGAAAACTTTAACATCAATATTTATGGAACATGTCCACAAAAAATCTAACTGTCAGCACTGAATATTGCATTGTTGCATTTTTTTCCCCGCAGTTTATGAACTTACATTCATATTTTGTTGAAGTATTATTTAATAAATATGTCTACAAAGGATTTTTGAATTGTTGCTATTTTTGGAATATTTAAAAAAATCTCACGTACCCCTTGGCATACCTTTAAGTACCCCCAGGGGTACACGTACCCTCATTTGAGAACCACTGGTCTATTAAGTGCATTAGCAAGAGACGAAAACTGGGAAATGGGCGCCCTCTACAGACATTATAAAATAAGCAAGATAAAAAGATGGTATACTGTGTAACAACAGTTAAATCCGTTTTTGAAATTCTGACTGTGTTATACAAATATTATCGCTGTAAAGGAAGAATACTTGATACAGCTTTTGTCTTAGGTTTATATGCACATAAATATAATACTAGACACTCCTTAATCCATTCAGACACTGTTGGAATCTATGATGGACGCAGCGGAGTCTCTGTGTCCTCACGTGATGAAGAGAAGTAACCTTCGCTCAGACCTTGTAAAGGCCAGCTCAGCAAAGATGGTCGTCCCCAAGAGCTTTGTCACCAAAACTCTCTTGGAGCAGTCCGGTATTGACATCATCAATAAGATTAGGTGAATGATTTTATTGTTTAAAACATGTAGCGCTTTTTCTAAACTGACCCTCTCTTTTCTTTCTCGTCAGTGAGGTGAAGCTGAGTCTTGCCTCCTTCCTGTCCGATCATATTGTTGACGAGATCTTAGAGGCGCTTTCGACTTCACAACACACTCTGGTATGTTAATCATTCACATGCTAATAATTTACTTATCCCATCTACAAACTCCGTTTCTAAATGAGTTGGGAAATCGTGTTAAATGTAAATATAAACGGAATACAATGATTTGCAAATCATTTTCAACCCATATTCAGTTGAATATGCTACAAAGACAACATATTTGATGTTAAAAATGATAAACTTTTTTTTTTTGCAAATAATCTTTAACTTTGGAATTTGATGCCAGCAACACGTGACAAAGAAGTTGGGAAAGGTGGCAATAAATACTGATTAAGTTGAGGAATGCTCATCAAACACTTATTTGGAACATCCTACAGGTGTGCAGGTTAATTGGAAACAGCTGGGTGCCATGATTGGGTATAAAAGCAGCTTCCATGAAATGCTAAGTAATTCACAAACAAGGATGGGGCGAGGGTCACCAATTTGTAAGCAAATTGTCGAACAGTTTTAGAACAACATTTCTCAACGAACTATTGCAAGGAATTTAGGGATTTTACCATCTACGGTCCATAAAATCATCAAAAGGTTCAGAGAATCTGGAGAAATCCCTGCACATAAGCGATGATATTAAGGACCTTTGATCCCTCAGGCGGTACTGCATCAAAAACCGACATCGGTGTGTAAAGGATATCACCACATGGGCTCAGGAACACTTCATAAAACCACTGTCAGTAACTACAGTTGGTCTGACGAGTCCACATTTCAAATTATATTTGGAAACTGTGGACGTGGTGTCCTCCGGAACAAAGAGGAAAATAATTATCCGGATTGTTATAGGTGCAAAGTTCAAAAGCCAGCATTTGTGATGGTATGGGGGTGTATTAGTGCCAAAGGCATGGGTAGCTTACATATCTGTAAAGGCACCATTAATGCTGAATGGTCCATACAGGTTTTGGAACAACATATGTTGTCATCCAAGCAACGTTATCATGGACCCCCCTGCTTATTTCAGCAAAACAATGCCCAGCCATGTGTTACAACAGCGTGGCTTCGTAGTAAAAGAGTGCGGGTACATGTCTCCCATCGAAAATATGTGGTGCATTATGAAGCGTAAAATACAACAAGAAGACTCCGGACTGTTGAACAACTTAGGCTATGAAGCGTAAAATACAACAAGAAGACTCCGGACTGTTGAACAACTTAGGCTGTACATCAAGCAAGAATGGTAAAGAATTCCACTTTCAAAGCTTCAACAATTAGTTTTCTCAGTTCCCAAACGTTTATTGAGTGTTGTTAAAAGAAAATGTGATTCTAACACAGTGGTGAACATGCCCTTTCCCAACTACTTTGGCACGTGTTGCAGCCATGAAGTTCCAAGTTAATTATTGTTTGCAAAAAAAAAAAAAAGTTTGAATTTGAACATCAAATATCTTGTCATTCATTTGAATATGGGTTGAAAAGGATTTGCAAATCATTGTATTCCGTTTATATTTGCATCTAACACAATTTCCCAACTCATATGGAAACAGGGTTTGTAAATGCATGAATCAGGGATGTCCCGATCAATATTTTTGGCATCCGATGCAATTTTTCGGCCTCAGATTTGATCCGATTCTGAGTCCCAATGTAATATTTTGACAATAGAACATTTTCTTTTTAGCAACTAACTAAAGTAAACACAAAAGTTTATCTCATTGAGTTTAGAATTTGCTTGTAATGTTGCAAATCAGATAAAGTTAAGTGTGTGATATTCAATGTTACATAATTTTTTTAACAAAATAAGGTGGCTAGTGCTCAATAAATTAACAAAAGCAAAAAGTACTATTGGCTCTCATTCAAATAAATTTGGTTTTGCTATCAAAGCCCTCATGTATCTAGACACTTATTTCCTGAGTTTATAAACAAAAACAACCAAAAATACTGTATAAGGGCAAAAAAAGGAAAAATATAGATCTAATCATTTCAGCATTGTTTATGTACTAATACTACACAGTTACATCTGGAGTGATCACCTTTACTTAACATTGAAGCGTTGCGTAAGCTTTACAATTATTGTCCTGCCCGATGTTCGTAGCATGATTAGCCATTACTTTCCCTCAAGTCGTCCAACAATGTTTGATTCGTTGCAGCTTCCTCTAAAATTTGAGGCGGTGTTCAGGAAAGACCTGCACCTACCTGGAATTGACACACCCCTTGCATGTGTGTAACCAGGAATCAGGAAATTCTCAACAACTGACTGCAGATCAATTAAAAGAGACAAATATTGACTTCCGATCCTATCCCATGATCAGGATCAGGACATCTCTAGCATGTATACAACATTTGTCACCTGCTTATTATTAATAATATTATTATTATTAACTTCTCCTGTCATGCTTGAGTCAACCTATTTTTACCCTACGTTTTTTGATTCCTGCTCTCTTTCAGGCAGACCATCTGGTGCAGAGAGGGCGCCCCCTGGTGCAGCAGGAGTCAGTAGACATGGACGCTCCAGAGGAAAGGATTCCTAAACGAGCATCCGCTGAGATCCTGGAGGGCGAGAGACTGGAAGACCTGGAGTCATGCATGGTAGGATTGGACTAGAACAAGGACTGATATTTCTTATACAGGGCTACTTAACAAAGTTGTTCCAGGGGATACATTTTCAGAATACAGTACAAAGGACTGTGGACCTCTTTTTATATCTCATTAACGCAAGACTAGGTCTTCAAAAAAAGACTAAGAAAGGGAAGAATGAAGAAGTAAAGTCAAAGATTTTTATCACTAGTCAAAGACACTATAAATGAAAGGGAGACATACAGCAAAACGTAGTTGACACAAGTGCTTTGGTAATCTTAAAAGGACATACCGCATAAAGACTGATCAAAGATTCTCTGTATTTTAGGAGCACTATGCTGTTTTTAAAGGTCCATTGGTCAAAAATATTTTATATGACAGAAGGGCTCTGCTGTTTTTAAGGGCACACTGCAAATACGCTGTAGTCAACAATCCTCGATATGACAAGACTGTGCTGTGCTGTTAAGAAACTTCTACAATAACACTAGCCAAAGATCTGCTATACAACAAGCCAGCCATCCATCCATCCATCCTTTTCCTACCGCTTGTCCCTATCGGTGTCGGGGGGGTGTGCTGGAGCCTATCTCAGCATCTTTCCATTTTTAAGTATGAATTCTATTGTTCAAAGATACTCGATATAACAAGAGGACTCTACTGTTTTAAGAACCCCCTTAAAATATTGCTTTTGTCCCTCTACACCAGTCCTTCTCAAATAGTGGTGTAGACCCCCTTGGGGGGTGCGCGTGTGATCTCGGTAAACATGCTTTTTTTGCCGTACCAGAGTATGATGAAGCATATGTAGCACTTGGCTTCACTGTTGCCACTGTGGGAGACTAGGAAATACCAGTGTGTTGTTTCCTTTTATGGTAATAAGCTGACAATGTTATTTAGAGGAAATTTACAACAATAGACAAATTTTACTATTTATAGTCATGGTGGAGAGTTGGGGCGCACATTTTTATTTTTTTTTCCTGGGGGTGAGCGCAACAAAAAAAATTTAAGAAGCACTGCTCTCCACTAACAAGACTACTACTGCAGGAGACAGAATGAAGGTTTTGGGTAACAAAGTGTGTGGGGGTATGTCTGCAGTGTCGAATGGAGGTCTTGGTTTCGTGGGCGTGGGCATGGACATGGGTGTGCCAAATGCAAACGGAAAGTATTTAAACGAATAGTATGTACCTGTGCAGGAAGGAAGGAAAGAACAGGAAATAGGGGAGAGGAAGGAAGGCATTGTCATACTTTTGTTGAACGCTATAATTCCTGTTTTAATATATGCTGTGCACACGTCACATTGTCCCGACTGCACTACGGAGTGTTGTAATAAATACACAAAACGCAGTTCGGACCGAAGCGTTTTTGTACAGCGAGCGCGTCATACAAGCTCCAAAAATTCAATTAGCGACCAGAAGGAAAGTTTGGTTGCAATAACTACTGTACTAGTAATATTAGTTTGATTGATTTACTATAAAAGCAACATGTTGCTGGGTTAGGGTTAGGGTGCTTCTTATTTGATTCTCCTGTTTTCCACCATCAATATGTTGTTGCTTCTTCTCATGTGTTTGTCTTTGTTTCTCTTCTACCTGAAAAAGGTACTTTGAGCTAATTGCCATCATGGCTTTTTCCCACATCCTCCCCTCTTTAAGGCTTTATTGTATGCTGTCTTTCTTTTTCTTCAATTTTCTCTGTTCATCATCTTCTTGCCCCTTTGCTCCACGGAGACTCTGTGCTGCACCAGTGTAAGTAATATTGGTCAGTCCTTGTCCTTCTTTCACTCAACCTGCCTGCTTGATGGTCGTCTCTTCTAAAAGTCTGTACTGTACTCCAATACTTCACTTTCAATCTTTATCTAAATATTGCTGTGTAAGGTCTGCTCGACATACTCATGGATGTGCTTCACAAACACTGTATGTTGTCCCAGGATAACTATAATAAATACCTTGGTGGATCCCTCTTCTGCACAAAACATTATGGCATTTTATGGACGTTAAATTGTCTCAAAATTAGTATCAGTGGGATTGAAAATAATTACCTAATAGTTTAAAATATCCTCATTGAGTCATATTCCTTAATGTAATATTAAAAGTATATATTTTGAATGAGAGGAATAATAGTTTTAGGGTGTGGTCACACTTGTGGTTTGATACTCTCGACCAGTGTTTTTCAACCACTGTGCCGTAAGATACAGTCTGGTGTGCCGTTGGGGATTATCTAATTTCATCTGTTTGGGTAAAAAATATTTTTTGCAAACTAGTAATTATAGTTTGCAAACTGTGTTGTTGAGTGTCGGTGTTGTCTAGAGCTCGGCAGAGTTACTGTGTAGTACTCGTCTATATCATTAGGTGGCAGCTGGTAGCTAATTGCTTTGTAGATGTCGGAAAAAACGGGAGGCAGCATGGAGGTAAAAAAGTATTGAAGCTTAGGGAAGGCTATGCAGAACAAGACTAAAACTGAACTGGCTACACAGTAAACAAAAACAGAATGCTGGATGACAGCAAAGACTTACTGTGGAGCAAAGACGGAAGGATAAAAACAACTTAAATATTCTTGATTGCGATAACAAAGTAGATGAGGGAAATATCGCTCAAAGGAAGAAATTAAAGTAATACAGGAAAATACCAACAAAAAAAAAAAGAAAAAGCCACCAAAATAGGAGCGCAGGACAAGAATTAAAACACTACACAGAGGAAAACAGCAAAAAACTCAAAATAAGTCATGGCGTGATGTGACATCTACTTGAAGACAAGAGCTATATTGATCCATGGTTGGTTATGGTTATGGTTTAAAGTCATATCCAACAACTGCAACAACAACTTTTACTGTCAACAGAGTTTTGTTTTTCAATGATTTCTGCTGGTGGTGTGCCTCCGGATTTTTTCAACGCAAAAAATGTGCCCTGGCTCAAAAAAGGTTGAAAAACAATGCTCTAGACCAGACCAAAATTTTTTTTAAATGTTTTGTTTTTGTTTTCTTAGGCAAATTCAAGAAATGACTTGATTGGGCAGCTTTCAAAACATATTGTATTACATGATAAAATTTAAATTCCGTATTCCTAACCAGTTGCCCGTTTACACATGCAAGCCAACAGATGGCGCCAAATAACTTCCCCTTAACTAAGTCAGAACTTGACTTCCTGTCACTCAATGAGCTACTCTTTGTGATTTCACTCATTATTCTCAACAACAAGGTTTCAAAATATACATTTGAAAAAAAAAAGTACTTTTAAAATGTTTTAAACAGCATTTCCAAAACATTTGTTATGCATATTTCTCATTTCTGCATTTGCTTTGCTGTCATGTTAACTGTTGTCCATGTATTTGATTTGTTTAGTGTTCGCATTCTAGCTGAAGTGAACAGAATCACACCAGAGTTTTGGTATGCTGGATGATACAGATGATTGTGTTTACACTTCAGCAAACAAACCGTAATAGCGATAGTTCTTATTAACTGAATAAAACAAGTATAAGTGTGAACACACCCTCAGATCCCCGCCAGCTAAAACAGATTCCCACTATTCTCAGAAGCCTTTCTACAACTTGCTGACTTGTTACTTCAAATGTGGATGCAAAAATTACTAAAGAAAAAGATTAAGGAGTAACTCAATGGACACATTTATTGATCCAGAGGTGTGCACCAAGACATTTGTCACCACAGTGTATGTACAAGGACGTGTCAATCGTAAGTTCACTTGGTTGTCACTTTGCATGTAAAACACTCACAGATGTTCAGTCAGACCTTCCACTGTAAGATAAAGGTGTGGCACAGCTGGAAGAAGGGTTGTTAGATGTTCATGAAATGGCAATTTTAATCACTTAAGCCATATTTTTCCTCCAACAATAGTATGTCGGAATGGTTAGTTTTTTTTGTAACACCGTTGGGAAAAAATAAATTATATAGATCTATCAGTAAAACCTAGGGCTTTCAAAAAACAGTAATGGCAGTAATTTATTTATTTATTTAAACACATTAATATGTTTAAAGTCATTTCTGCGCGTGCATCATTGCAAGCCATGTGTATGAGGGGCCGTTAGGGACATTATTCAGAATTACCTCTTACATACACTACTGAAATGCTGTATGTGTATGTAGTGTATGTAAGAGCATTTCAGCAGTCTATGTGAGACCATTTTAGTAGTGTGTATAAGAGTGTTTCAGTAGTGTGTGTGAGGAAAAAACATTTCAGTTGTTTATGTGAGAGCATTTCAGTAGTGTGTATAAGTGTGTTTCAGTAGTGTGTGTGTGAGAGAAAAACATTTCAGTTGTTTATGTGAGAGGATTTCAGTAGTGTATGTAAGAGGTAATTCTGAATAATGTCCCTAACGGCCCCTGATACATGTGCCTCTGTTTTAAAGGGGGAACTGTCATGTTCTGCCATTTATTAGTTCAGCATAGGGATGCAATGACAAAGCTGGGTGTAGAATCAATAAAGTTCATCCATCTACCACTTGTCCCAATGTATTTTATAATTAATAATCGGCTGAAGTTACAACAAATGTAACGGAGGGATCTAGTAAAAGAGATTAATTAAATAAGGCACTGATTAAAAATAACAGGTAGCAGGCAAAACTACAAAATGTAGTATTTTACACATACCTTCCAAGAAATAACATGAACAAATCATATGCATAAAAAACACATCCACTTTAAATGACTACAGGTAGTTACAAAATTAAAGAAAGCTGTGCCCCTTATCAGAATAGAACACAAAAGTTTAATAAATAAAGCACATATGATTTTCCTTTTTAACTTTGAATAATTCAAATCTTTCAGCAGCTGCAGATCTACTGTAGCTATAGATATTAAATTATTATCATTTGTTCATGTTTTATTCTCATTTTTTGCAAAAAACTATTTATCATGGGAAAATCTAAATATGCAATATTTTCCCTCCAAAATGATGCAAAGTAGCATATTTGAGTTTAAAATATCGGCACCCTTGAAATGGTAATAATTCCTAACAACACTGATTTTGATGTAGTAACAATTTGTCAAAAACCCAGAAATCTTGGTAACAAAAACATCAGCTCTATTTGAAGACGGAAGGACATGGTTATAACAACACTTTCAAAGTGACCTACTGTATAAATTGATGTATATTTAATAATGTAATTTCATGTGCTGTTTACAAATAAACCTTGCACATTTGGTGCAATAGTTCACCACTCCTTTGTGCTGGGGGTTCAAGAAGCTCTGCCTGCACAGAAGCCATCAGGCCAGAACAAATATTGTTGCCTTGGGAGACACCTTCTACTTGCCACTGCTGGGACAACAAGCGCTCTCGCTACGCCCTCCAAAAATAGAATGTTTCATGCACGATCCACAGACTTGAAAAGTATGTATGCATTGGAGTATGACATGTACAGTATATCACGTCACATGGGTACATGGACATGTGCCACCTGCGCGGGCAGGAGTAAAGGGTAAAGACCTGCAAAGACAAAATCCGATTACATCTGATGACAAACATCCTTTCATTGCTTTGATACACAAATATTCCACTTTATTTCAAATGATCATACAAACACAGTTAAAGTAGTAGTAGTAGTAGTCATAGAAGAGAAGCCTCCTTCCTCTCCTCTGGTATCTAAAGATTAGCACCCCTCCCCCAACCATCCAAAATGTAAATAAAGGCCATACACTACTATTTATACTACACAATTTTTTATACTAACACGAAATAAAACAGGAAATAATGTATGCATAATTGTGCTTTCCTGGTCCTAGTGTTCCACAGCCCCTTTGCAAGCAGTGTTGTCCATGATTCGACTATAACAAGCTGAAGAAAATTTTGGCAAATGCTTCTTACTTCAAATATTCCCCTGCATGAACTCTCTCAGCCACACATCCAATAAATGAAGAGAAGGGTTAGACCGACAATGGCTGTGACAAAGCATGCTTTTTTTGTACTTGCAGGGTATCTTCTTGATGTACTCAGCTAAACGAACCTGCAAGCTTTTAGTTTTTCTACGTTTTACAGACACACAAAATATATTCACATTTGCACACGGAGGTAAATAAAATAACAATAAATAAATAATGGCATCAGTATTTTTGGTGTGACTGCGTGTTTGTTTTAACATAAGAAACGTTGAAGACTACCTGCATTTAAAGTTACATAAACACATAATATGTTGTCATCTAGGCTATGTTCACACTGCAGAGTAGGATGTCAAATTCAGATTTGTTTTTTGTCAATTCTGATCTTATTTAGTTATTCACATTACAATAAAAATGCAATGTGAACACAATCTGACCCTCATGCAGTCATAACGTCACACATGCTGCAGTGTTTACAGAAGAAAACATAGCTCCATTTCTAGTAAGTGTTAGTCCTTGTGTTCTTTAGATGTCTGCAACCCACCCTTATGACGCATGTGCGCATGCGCACAAACGCAAATATTGAAATTATTTTAAATATTTGCCTACAAATAAGTAGTGATTTCAAATTATGTTTATTCAATTGTATCTTCAGAGCAGTAAGCATGTAGACAAGCATTATAACATGTCAGGTTTTCAGCACATCTAAAAATATGTGGTACAATGGAAGTAAAGGGCGACGAAATGGGCAAAGGGGAACGATTATAGTAAACGATTATCTCCTATTTGGAATCATTTTACAAATAGTGTAATGATACTATTTTATCAATCAATCAGTCAAAGTTTACTTACCGGTATATAGCCCTTACTCACATTTAAAACAAAAACTTGTTGAAAACATCCATCCATTTCCTACCACTTATTCCGTTAAGGGTCGCGGGGGGCACAGGTGCCTATCTCAGCTGCAATCGGGCGGAAGGCGGTGTACACCCTGGACAAGTCGCCCCCTCATCGCAGTTGTTGAAAACAATGTGGCCAAATTTAAGCCCTCTTAATTTTAAATGTAACTGATTTGTCGAATATGGAAAAAATAATACAAACAATTAAATACATTTTGGTTAATTAAAAAGTATAATGATTAAACTTTACTCATAATACAGACGTAGCAAAAATATTAGTTGTTTTTTTCCATACTAAATTATTTCATCAACAAGCTCTGCAGTGCAATCACAGTACATGCCATGTATTTTAGATAAATACTGTTGTGGGTTTTAAAGAAGTAATAAACACAAGAAGTTTTAAAGAATTAAAGAAGTTGTATCTGCCTGTCTTACAGATGACTCCAAAGTCCAAAAGAAAAAGCATCCATACTCGAATGCTGAGGCCAGTTTCACGTGCCTTTGGTAAGCTCAAGTCAATACTATTCAAACAGTCAATGTAGTTTTTTGTTGAATTCACCCTTATTGAAGAATGGTAAATTCTGGAACCAGTTCTCCCCATGATGCATTGAAGTTCTTCACCAAAATATTAAACGCAATATAAGCTCATTAATAAGAAAACTTATTATTATTGACTTGTTAAAGGCCTCTGTCTGAGATCAAATTAGATCAGATCTAGGCAGGCCGCGCACGGCCCGTTATGATTTTCAAAGCAGCCTGCCGGACAATTTCAAATTATTTTTTCAGACCTGTAACATCAAAACTGCAGCCGCCATTATGATGTGCAGTGTTATTTTCAAATTACCATAAGTATTGAACTTTGTAAAGTATTTAAATGGTTGAAATCTGCCCTTTTGAGTGATATACGAGTTATTAAGGTAATCTACGACACAGCAGCTCCAGGTAGAAAATGAACCAAGCAATGTTAGCGGGGATTGTTTCTAGAGTAGCCAGTCTAAAACGTGGTTGTCGAAGACAGCGGTGAAAGCAAATTTTTACAACAAACTTCTTCAGAAAAATAATTTTATATCAGATTGTAGGTGTTCTTTACCCTTTGCGTTCATATTTCCGCATGTTTGTTGCGTTTTTGTTGGTTGTATAAGATGCCGATCGAGGAGGTGGTCTGAGAAGTAAAAGAGGAGCGACATTCATATGTTTTATGTGTTTTATTGTTCATAGTAAATATTGCAAATCCTACATCCTTTATTTTCATGTACATACTGGGTGTCACATTCAGAAAAAAAGAATTCAAATTCCATTCCGCTTTCTGAGATGGTCTGTTATAACGTTTTTAGCATTCTATCAGACATTATTGAAAGTTTTGTATTAATGTTAATTAATAAAGGACCCAAGCACACATCCTGTACAGCAGATTTTCACAGCTAAATGTATGTGTATAAATGTGAATACATGTATGTTTATATATATATATATATATATATATATATATATATATATATATATATATATATATATATACATGTATATGTATATACATGTATATGTATATACATGTATATGTGTGTGTACAGTACATACATACGCATCGGCCCCCCAGACACAAAATAATTACCCAGGTCTGAATTAGATTGTACCTAATATTGTGGCAACACTACCGCACAGAGATGGAGTTTGACCTAGACAAGGCACTGGAGGACGTACCGGTCCATGTTGAAGACACTGCCGCTCCATCCCACACTCCTCCAACTCCATCTCAGCCATCAGCAAAAGTGGATCCCCGCGTGCCAGGAGGGGTTTTAGAGCTTCCATCTGAGGAGGAGAAAAAGCTGAAGCACTTTACGAAACTAAGACCACGCAGAAACAAAAAAACACACTCCAGTAAAATACCAGTAAGTGTTTGATACTTCATAGGTGTTTTTATGTCGGAATGAATCATACGACTCTATTTTGTCACAGCAAATGAGCAATACCCCCTCTCAGGACGGGGAGCAGAATGGTCACATAGGAAGGGTGGACGAGGGTGTGGATGAATTTTTCTCTAAAAAAGTCACCAAGATAGATTCAAAGTAAGCTCCGTTCATGTTTTTCTCATATGTTTGACTTTACTGTCAAATGCTGAGTCATTCATATCACATCATAAGCGCTGTTGTTCTGTCTCTTTCTTGCTATGCTAACTGTTTCTTTCCTCAGACGTTCCATCAAGAGCTCTGAATCTCACGATGGAGAGAAGAAGAAGAGCAAAGGAGGCTTCCTCAACCTAATCAAACGCTCTTCTAAATCTGACAAATCTGATAAATCAGACAAAAATCAGGTGACCCCACCATCTTCAGCTACATCCAATGCTTCTTTAGCCTCAGCTTCCAGCATTGCTGAGGAACCTTCCTCTCCAAAGCCGACAGTAAAGAGCCCAGCACCCGAGCCAAAGTCAAGGTACACTATTTGCATTCACCCTCTGCACCCTTTGGATTTTAAAATAGTGCAATTATTAGATCTTAAGTGTAAATATCCACAAGTTACATTTAAGGGTAATAGGGATGAGAGATATAGACAATACAATACAAATGATATTAATTAGGTTGACGAAAGAGTTTCTAATACTTGCTAGTGGCCGCTTTTCATTGAAGGACACAAAAGACCATGCTAACTGTAAACAAAGGTGGGCGGATCACTACAAATATTAACAGTTATGGTACCCACAACTATAGTATCAGTATTAGATCAATGTATTTTTATCATCACAAAATGTTCTGTAGTTATTGTTTACAAACTCAGTAAATAAGTCCTTGGACACAGGAGGACTTTATTGCAGAAACCAAAGGATTTAAATCAGACCCAAATGTAGAAAGTTATTGAAATATGTATTTGTTATTGTTACACCACCATCCTGTGTTTTTGTCTGATTAGAATTTTAATCAATAACGATCTTGAAGATTTAAAGTAACAGTATCAACATTGGTATAACCAATAGTACTTGGTATTGGATCGATACGCAATTTTGTAGTAGCAACCAAAACTGATTTAAAGTATCCAAACACCAGAATAATAGGTGTATATTATATTTTAACAGAAATGTAGATAGAACCATGTTAGAATATAAAATAACCAGATAATAACAGTAAATGAGCAAGTAGATTAATAAGTTTAAAAAAAAAAATTACACGTGAAACTTATGCAATATGATACCACATACGTCAGCAGTCAATTTAGAAGTCTTTGTAACCCGTTTTTAAAATTGTTGTATTGTCATTTATATACCAAATAATATATTATGTATCCAATGTTATTGCTAGAGGCTACAATATATACAGTATGGTGATATAGATTTTAGGCCATATTGCACAACCCTAAGTGGTACATATTCTTATCGTCTGATAAACAATTGGAAGATGCCCACTGTGATACGTTGTAGTTTCCTGCCATCATAAGTTTCTTTTTTTTTTTTTCCTTTCCTTTCTGTTCGCCCTGCAGAGATTCTTCAAGTCGCTCACAGCCTGCAGACTACAGCAGTAGCTCAGACCGTTCAGAGGAGCTGAGAACACCTGACTCCATAGATGAGCCGTGGGATACCTCCGACGGCCGAGGGAGTCCTCAGGGTGGACGGCGGTACCCGGCCATGCAGATAATGGGTAGTGGGCTGCTGGCAGAGATGAAGGCCAAGCAGGAGAGGAGAGCACACAAGGTGAGTTGGTGTCATTCAAACTGGTAGGGAAGCATGCATTTAGTTAAGTCTTCATGTGAAAACTATGCTTTAGCTGTAATATTGTTACTACTGTACATATATTTAGATAGCAAATGCTGCATAATTAAATAATCTGGATGCAGAAAATGAGCTCTTATGCTTGAAAAATCTGTGTTTTCCAGTCTTCCAGCCCTGATAGGCCTGACAGTAATTCCACAGGTGAGTTATGCATAAGAGTATTTTAGATCGATACACTATGCATTCAAAACACAAACTAAGACAAAGGTAGGAATGTTCATTTTTGTTTCAAGGATACAAGGAAATTCAAAATCATACCAGCACAGATGAGACGCATGAGTTATGTGACCTCAATAAACTCAACCAAGTCCTGCCTGTTTTCTTTCTCATTCTAGCTCAGTAGGCACTTTTGTAGTCCGCTTGTCTACTGTATCAAAATCAGTGTTGTCAATATTACACTCTAATATTACACTCTGTAATCTATTTTTAGAAATATTGCATATTTTGCATTTTCCCATTATGAAAAACTGTTGTTTTTTTGACAAAAAAGACATAAAAATAAACTTTGTATCAATAGTTTGATCATAAATTGATAAAAGATTTTAAGAAAGTAAAATAAATATATAAGTATACACAGTATGTATGTATATGTATGTGTATATGTATATATTTATGTATTTATGTGTATGTATATATATATATATATATATATATATATATATATATATATATATATATATATATATATATATATATATATATATATATACAACATTGTTCTGACATCCATCCATCCATCCATTTTCTACCGCTTATTCCCTTTCGGGGTCGCGGGGGGTGCTGGCGCCTATCTCAGCTACAATCACGCGGAAGGCGGGGTATAATTTTCTATTTATCATTCAAATCTTCCATCTGCATCGAATCAAATAATTTTGCATAGTATCAAATAACATTGAATCGAAATGTTTTAAAAAGCATTGTTAGTGAACTGTATCGTAACCCATGTATCGAGATTCATATCAGATCGCCATTTAAGGCAGAGATGCACACCCCTAATATATATGTACAAACCCTGTTTCCATATGAGTTGGGAAATTGTGTTAGATGTAAATATAAACAAAATACAATGGTTTGCAAATCATTTTCAACCCATATTCAGTTGACTATGCTACTAAGACAACATATCTGATCTTAAAACTGATGAACATTTTTTTTTTTTGCAAATTATTATTAACTTTAGAATTTGATGCCAGCAACATTTGATAAAGAAGTTGGGAAAGTTGGCAATAAATACTGATAAAGTTGAGAAATGCTCATCAAACACTTATTTGGAACATCCCACTGGTGTGCAGACTAATTGGGAACAGGTGGGTGCCATGATTGGGTATAAAAGCAGCTTCCATGAAATGCTAAGTAATTCACAAACAAGGATGGGGCGAGGGTCAACACTTTGTAAGCAAATTGTCGAACAGTTTTAGAACATTTCTCAAGGATCTATTGCAAGGAAATTAGGGATTTTACCATCTACGGTCCGTAAAATTATCAAAAGGTTCAAAGAATCTGGAGAAATCACTGCACGTAAGCGATGATATTACGGACCTTTGATTTCTCAGGCGGTACTGAATCAAAAACCAACATCAGTGTGTAAAAGATATCACTACATGGGCTCAGGAACACTTCAGAAAACCACTGTCAGTAACTACAGTTAGTTGCTACATCTGTAAATGCAAGTTAAAACTCTACTACGCAAAGCGAATGCCATTTATCAACAACACCGAGGAACGCTGCCGGCTTCGCTGGGCTCGAGCTCATCTAAGATGGACTGATGCAAAGTGGAAAAGTGTTCTGTGGTCTGACGAGTCCAAATTTCTATTTATACAAACACTGTTTCCATATAAGTTGGGAAATTGCGTTATATGTAAATATAAACAAAATACAATGATTTGCAAATAATTTTCAACCCATATTCAGTTGAAGATGCTACAAAGACATGATATTTGATGTTCAAACTGATAAACCTTATTTTTTTTGCAAATAATCATTAACTTTAGAATTTGATGCCAGCATCATGTGACAAAGAAGTTGGGAAAGGTGGCAATAAATACTGATAAAGTTGAGGAATGCTCATCAAACACTTATTTGGAACATCCCACAGGTGTGCAGGCTAATTGGGAACAGGTGGGTGCCATGATTGGGTATGAAAAAAGCTTTCCAAAAAATGCTCAGTCTTTCACAAGAAAGGATGGGGCGAGGTACACCCCTTTGTCCACAACTGCTTGAGCAAATAGTCAAACAGTTTAAGAACAATGTTTCTCAAAGTGCAATTGCAAGAAATTTAGGGATTTCAACATCTACGGTCCATAATATCATCAAAAGGTTCAGATAATCTGGAGAAATCACCCCACGTAAGCTGCATTGCCGGAAACCAACATTGAATGACCGTGACCTTCGATCCCTCACTGTATCAAAAACCGACATCAATCTCTAAAGAATATCACCATTTGGGGTCAGGAACACTTCAGAAAACCACTTTCACTAAATACAGTTCGTCTGTAAGTGCAAGTCAATGCTTTAATATGCAAAGCGAAAGCCATTTATCAACAACATCCATAAACGCCGCCAGCTTCTCTGGGCCCGAGATCATCTAAGATGGACTGATGCAAAGTGGAAAGGTGTTCTGTGGTCTGACGAGTCCACATTTCAAATTGTTTTTGGAAATATTCGACATCGTGTCATCTGGACTAAAGGGGAAGCGAACCATCCAGACTGTTATCGACGCAAAGTTCAAAAGCCAGCATCTGTGATGGTATGGGGGTGCATTAGTGCCCAAGGCATGGGTAACTTACACATCTGTGAAGGCACCATTAATGCTGAAAGGTACATACAGTTTTTGGAACAACATATGCTGCCATCTAAGCGCCGTCTTTTTCATGGACGCCCCTGCTTATTTCAGCAAGACAATGCCAAGCCACACTCAGCACATGTTACAACAGTGTGGCTTTGTAAAACAAGAGTGCGGGTACTTTCCTGGCCCGCCTGCAGTCCAGACCTGTCTCCCATCGAAAATGTGTGGCGCATTATGAAGCGTAAAATAGGACAGCGGAGACCCCAGACTGTTGAACGACTCTACATAAAACAAGAATAGGAAATAATACCACTTTCAAAGCTTTAACAATTAGTTTCCTCAGTTCCCAAACGTTTATTGAGTGTTGTTAAAAGAAAAGGTGATGTAAACACAGTGGTGAACATGCCCTTTCCCAACTACTTTGGCACGTGTTGCAGCCACGAAATTCTGAGTTAATTATTTGCAAAAAAAAAAAAAGAAGTTTATGAGTTTGAACATCAAATATCTTGTCTTTGTAGTGCATTCAACTAAATACGGGTTGAAAAGGATTTGCAAATCATTGCATTCCGTTTATATTTACATCAAACACAATTTCCCAACTCATGTGGAAACGGGGTTTGTATTTGGAAACTGTGGATGTGGTGTCCTCCGGAACAAGGTGGAAAATATCCATCCGTATTGTTATAGGCGCAAAGTTCAAAAGCCAGCATTTGTGATGGTATGGGGGTGTATTAGTGCCCAAGGCATGGGTAACTTACACATCTGTGAAGGCACCATTAATGCTGAAGGGTCCATACAGGTTTTGGAGCAACATATGTTGTCATCCAAGCAACGTTATCATGCTTATATCAGCAAAACAATGCCAAGCCACATGTTACAACAGCGTGGCTTCGTAGTAAAAGAGTGCAGGTACTTTCCTGGACCGCCTGCAGTGCAGACATATCTCCCATGGAAAATGTGTGGCGCGTTATGAAGCGTAAAATACGACAACAAGACCCCGGACTGTTGAACAACTTTCGCTGTCCATCAAGTAAGAATGGTAAAGAATTCCAATTTCAAAGCTTCAACAATTAGTTTCCTCAGTTCCCAAACGTTTATTGAGTGTTGTTAAAAGAAAATGTGATGTAACACAGTGGTGAACATGCCCTTCCCAACTACTTTGGCACGTGTTGCAACCTTGAAATTCTAAGTTAATTGTTTGCAAAAAAAAAAAGTTGGAGTTTGAACACCAAATATCTTGTCTTTGTAATGCATTCAATTGAATATGGGTTGAAAAGGATTTGCAAATCATTGTATTCCGTTTATATTTACATCCAACACAATTTCCCCACCCATATGGAAACGGGGTTTGTAAGTAAGTACATTTTAGTTATAAAGCACTTTTCACAGATAAAGTCACAAAGCGCTGTACAAAACATAGGTGAAGTTAAACAACAATTAAATTAAAACAACAGGGGCAACATCATAGAAAGGATACAAAGGTGATACAAAAATGATAGCTAAAAGGTGCATTAACTAAAAGTTTTACTAAAAAGAGAAACATTTACAAATGTTTCTTAAAAGTTTCAACACAGTCAAGATCTATTGACATCCAACACTATTTCCCAACTCATATGGAAACAGGGTTTGTATACTGTATATATATTATATATATATATATATATATATATATATAATATATATATATATATATATATATATATATATATATATATATATATATATATATATATATATATATATATATATATACATATATATATATATAAACCCTTCTTCACCACAACGGACCGGTACAACGTCCGCATTACTGAAGACGCCGCACCGATCCGCCTGTCGATCTCACGATCCACTCTTCCCTCACTCGTGAACAAGACTCCTAGGTACTTGAACTCCTCCACTTGGGGCAGGGTCTCCTCCCCAACCCGTAGATGGCACTCCACCCTTTTCCGGGCGAGAACCATGGACTCGGACTTGGAGGTGCTGATTCTCATTCCGGTCGCTTCACACTCGGCTGCGAACCGATCCAGCGAGAGCTGAATATCCCGGTCAGATGAAGCCATCAGGACCACATCATCTGCAAAAAGCAGAGACCTAATCCTGCGGTTACCAAACCGGAACCCCTCAACGCCTTGACTGCGCCTAGAAATTCTGTCCATAAAAGTTATGAACAGAATCGGTGACAAAGGACAGCCTTGGCGGAGTCCAACCCTCACTGGAAATGTGTTCGACTTACTGCCGGCAATGCGGACCAAGCTCTGGCACTGATCGTACGGGGAACGGACCGCCACAATAAGACAGTCCGATACCCCATACTCTCTGAGCACTCCCCACAGGACTTCCCGAGGGACATGGTCGAATGCCTTCTCCAAGTCCACTTCTCCTAAAACCCCTTGGTGGACACCAGCGGTGAGGGATGCCGTCAAGCTGAAGAAGGAGTCCTATCGGGTCCTTTTGGCTCATAGGACTCCGGAGGCAGTGGACAGGTACCGACGGGCCAAGCGGTGTGCAGCTTCAGCGGTCGCGGAGGCAAAAACTCGGACATGGGAAGAGTTCGGGGAAGCCATGGAAAACGACTTCCGGACGGCTTCGAAGCGATTCTGGACCACCGTCCGCCGCCTCAGGAAGGGGAAACAGTGCACTATCAACACCGTGTATGGTGCGGATGGTGTTCTGCTGACCTCGACTGCGGATGTTGTGGATAGGTGGAAGGAATACTTCGAAGACCTCCTCAATCCCACCAACACGTCTTCCTATGAGGAAGCAGTGCCTGGGGAATCTGTGGTGGACTCACCTATTTCTGGGGCTGAGGTCGCTGAGGTAGTTAAAAAGCTCCTCGGTGGCAAGGCCCCAGGGGTGGACGAGATCCGCCCGGAGTTCCTTAAGGCTCTGGATGCTGTGGGGCTGTCTTGGTTGACAAGACTTTGCAGCATCGCGTGGACATCGGGGGCGGTACCTCTGGATTGGCAGACCGGGGTGGTGGTTCCTCTCTTTAAGAAGGGGGACCGGAGGGTGTGTTCCAACTATCGTGGGATCACACTCCTCAGCCTTCCCGGTAAGGTTTATTCAGGTGTACTGGAGAGGAGGCTACGTCGGATAGTCGAACCTCGGATTCAGGAGGAACAGTGTGGTTTTCGTCCTGGTCGTGGAACTGTGGACCAGCTCTATACTCTCGGCAGGGTTCTTGAGGGTGCATGGGAGTTGTACCGGTCCGTTGTGGTGAAGAAGGAGCTGAGCCGGAAGGCAAAGCTCTCAATTTACCGGTCGATCTACGTTCCCATCCTCACCTATGGTCATGAGCTTTGGGTCATGACCGAAAGGATAAGATCACGGGTACAAGCGGCCGAAATGAGTTTCCTCCGCCGTGTGGCGGGGCTCTCCCCTTAGAGATAGGGTGAGAAGCTCTGCCATCCGGGAGGAACTCAAAGTAAAGCCGCTGCTCCTTCACATCGAGAGGAGCCAGATGAGGTGGTTCGGGCATCTGGTCAGGATGCCACCCGAACGCCTCCCTAGGGAGGTGTTTAGGGCACGTCCAACCGGTAGGAGGCCACGGGGAAGACCCAGGACACGTTGGGAAGACTATGTCTCCCGGCTGGCCTGGGAACGCCTCGGGATCCCCCGGGAAGAGCTAGACGAAGTGGCTGGGGAGAGGGAAGTCTGGGTTTCCCTGCTTAGGCTGTTGCCCCCGCGACCCGACCTCGGATAAGCGGAAGATGATGGATGGATGGATGATGGATATATAAACCCTACTTAACAATCATTAATCACAAGTTTAGAGTGTGATTAATCTGAACCACTTGACAGCCCTAATATAAATGTGTATATTAGGGTTGTCAAGTGATAAATTTTCTTAATCAGATTAATTAGTTGTGATTAATCACTGGTTATTATTTGATTGCATAAATAATATTTGCTGAGAAATTTACCCCAATATTTGGGTACAATTTGGTAGACAGAATGTCATACAGGAATGTTTTTTAAATGTTTTGTTTGCTAGAAACTTGGTGACAGTAAGTATAGAAAAATTAAGTGCACATTTTGAAAGTCTTTGCAGTTTGCAATAATCTTGCAAACACTGTACAGTTACTAATGGATAATGTAGTAAACACCGTCTCAAGCAAGTTAACATAGTGCACCATTTACTTTTTTTTAGTTTAAGCAGTTAAACGAGTTTGCATACCTTTTTCAGGTGACTGGGCCAATCTCTTTTTTGGTATAATGCGACCCCAGCTTGTTGTGATTACTTACAGTCGTCCAGTGTTCCTCCAAGAAGCAACATAAATTCACATTCAGTCTGTAGTGCAAATTGGTGTTCTTGTTTGTGTTGTACATTTGGTTTATCCTTGCTGTAATTGTGCCTCTCCAAGGTCTTGTACGACAAATCAGCTGTGCTGAAATGAATGACATCTTCCCGCAGGTCTTGGTCTTCACAGATGATAGATGTCCTTCATGTGGTGGATCTCCATTTAGCAAAGGCATATGTTGAACTTAGCTGTGCTACTTTTGTTGACGACATTGTCTCGGCAAACTATGCCAGCGTAGCGTTCTCCTCTGCTTCTTGTCGCTGTAGCTAGCATTCGTGTTAGCACGTGGCTATCGGCGTGGGCAGAGCAACAACACCAGCTGACCGGCAGCAGCCGTCACAGCTCGCTGAGGACAGTGATTGCTGTTTGCGTTCACTTCAGTCTCCAAAACACAAAAAAAGTTTGCAATATATAACTAGGAAAAGTCACTAGATTTATCACTAGTAGCTGTATTAACAAAAAAGTCATCAAGCGGATTGGCAACACTGTCGGCGCCATTCTCGACTAAGTTTTTCGCTTTAAGATGGTATTTTAAAGTTCATGTGCGCCAATGATAAAAAGGTTAGTCATTGCAATACCAACAAGTTACCTTAGTTTTATCCAAATTTTTGTTTTGAAGCGAGCCTCTCATCACGATCACAGACCGTGTAACAAATGCGACTTAACCCGAAAGTGATTAATCTTCATCCATATTGATAACGCGATAATTTATTTTCACGTTGACAGCCCTTGTATAGTCAATCTTAAACTGGCAATCTTACCTGCTTTACTCTTTCTCAGGTTCTCCAGAGAAGACCTCAGCTCGTGTTGAAACCAAGCCTGATCCCGCTCCTCGTGCTCGGGTTCCATCTTCCTCGAGCTCCTCAGGGGGACCAGTGAGTCCTAAACCACTAATGCCTCAGGGAGCAAAGCCTGCTTTGTCTGCCCGACCCTCCTTGCCACACAAGCCGAGAACAGCAAGCAGTAGGAGCATAGGTACTGTAAAAGCCTTTGCTTTGTCAACCTGCTACGAAGATCAGATGTTTCATTTTTTCCTTTTGCATCATTTGTCTTAAAAGATGAAAACTTGGATGCCCCCAATGGTGAGGGGGTGTCTCCGAAAGCCACGGCTTCATCACTGAAGAAGGCTTTACCAGAAAAAGACAAGGAAGCCCATAACAGTTTGCAGCCTGGAAGTTCTGCCAATAAATCCACTCAGGAAGGTAAGGACTTGTTTCTGGTTGAGAACGACGAAAGTATTGTATTGTATTGATTACATTTTTGATCAAAATTATAGCAGACAAAGACACAGGACGGCACTGTAACACTATCAAATGAATTGGTACATTATTTCTACGGATGTAACGGTATCAAAATCTCACTGTACAATACTATCACGGTATCAAGGCAACAATATGATATCGTGGTGTATGTAAAAAAAAAAAGACGTGGTAAAAATGTTAGTGTATAAAATTAAGTGGCATGAATGTTTAGGATAAACACACTTACTGTAATTAAACACTGACTTAATGCTTAAATGTTCTAATCATATTTATTACTACAAAAATGTATTTTTAAGTGCAAAGAATAGTGCAGGTGCATTCACGGTTTCAAGCATAAATTATCCAGGGTGTACACTGCCTTCCACCCAAGTGCAGATGAATAGGCTCCAACCCCTATGCGACATTGAGAGAGACAAGTGGTTGAAAATGGATGGATGGATTGATTATTTATCAAGTAGATTTTCAGTGTACTCGTATTTCCCTCTGTGCGGTGCGATGTCATCGGCTGGCCCTGGGTTGGCTTGGAAACACTCGAGACTAAAGTGGCGCGTTTCACTTTGCAGAACACAGACTTTCTAACCTCTGCCATAGAGGTTGTGTTTTCACCAGGGTTTATGTGTGTGTCCATAACTTTTAATAGTTTTTTTGATGACATTTTCAGGAAGTGTCCAAAAAGTACAATTCCTGTTATTTACTAAAAGTACGAAAACACTTCACTTCCTGCTTACGGTGTTCCACACCTCCATCTTGCCGGTCCCGTGCTGTACAGAGGATTGTGGGTAAAAGGTGTAGTTTATTTTCAGACGTGGCCAACACCAAAGTGCCAAACAAAACTACAAGCACCAAGTTTTTGTTTGATACTATCACACGTCACGGCAATATTGTAAAGAGTTTAAAACCGCAATACTGGAGTATTCACAATACCGTTACATCCCATATTATTTCCCTTTTATTATATAGTTATTTTTATTCTAGCAGAATGAATTCAACAGTGCAAAATAACTAAACATAAGCAAAACCTACTACTACTCTGATTTAAATCCTTTGTTTTTTGTCCTTGAAGCCCTCCTATTGCTAGGGTGTTATTTCCTCAGTTTGTAAACAGTAACAAAAATGACAACAATATAAATAGATTTTGTGATAATAAAAATATCGATCTAATCACTGTAGAATTGACCATATACTCATATTGTACTTGGTCCAAACCTGGACAGATTCAAGGTTGATGGCACAAGAGAATGGACATACGACAATGCAAGTACGATGCAGCTGTGGCAAGACCTACAAAAACATCAGAGGCCTGAAGATTCACCAGGCCAGGAAGGGGTGCAAGACATGAGAAGTTGCAGCACAGCGCACAGAAGTTTCTTCTGGTAAGACGACAGAGGAGCGAGGCCCAGAAGCAAACCACATTGCCCAGAGCCTCAAAATGTCAGTCTCTCAAAATGCCTGCACTCTACTGGCCAGGAGTTTGCAAAGCCTTCTAGTACCATCAGTTGCTACCAGTGACCATATTTTGCACGTGTGCATGGACATGTGGCATCGGGCTATCCAAGGATGCAATGGCCACAGACTCGGAAGAAATCTCTGTGGCATCCGTTTAAATAGGACATAGACCACATCTTAGTGGAGGAGACTGCTGAGAGAGATGTGGACCGCCGACTGACTACAATGATGTCAATCAGAGGGAATATTGCAGTAGAGTGATTCGGGATAAAGGAGGCCAAGTCTGTACCTTCAAGCCTGTGTTCCGAACCAACGAGCCAGGAGAATGAAGCGCCTCATGGAAGGGCTCAAGGCACTCAAGAGCCAGTACAGGAAGGCCAACGATGTGGAAAAGGAAGGTCTATTAGGTATTCGAGCATTCCTGATGAAATATCTGACCTAGGAGCAGAGAGCCACAGGAGAAGGGAAGGAAGAGAGCTCCATTTCTGGTTAACCCTTTCAATCTGACCAAGGCACTGCTCGGTCAAAACAGTACTGGGCACTTATGCTGCTTGAAAGAAACCATCGACAGCCACCTCAAGAGTACTATGTCGACAGCAGGAGAGAACAACCTCTGGGCCCTTGCAAGGCTCTCATACGAATCTACACGAATCTTCTCCAACGGCTCACGAAAGCCCTAAAGGTACTCCGGAGAAGGGAGATAATCACCAACATTTGGCGCTGCGCTGAAGGGGTTAATTTTCCAAAGAGGAACGGTCTGAGAAGTTGGATCAGTTTTGGATCATCTCTCTGCTCAGTTTGGAGATCAAACTAATCTTACAAGAAGGGGTAGAGGGAATCTGGATGTTCTGTGGCTCTCACAAACGCCCACAGCTCAATCCCACATGATGTGGTTGAAGTGACACTTGACAGGTATCATGTTCCACTGAAGATGAAACACCTCATATTGGATTATTACAGCATGTTCCGCCTGAGGGTCTCTTCTGGCCAGAAAACATTTGATTGACAAGTGGAAAGTGGGATCATCACTGGTTGCACCATCTCTGTGACCCTGTTTGCCTTGTCAAATAACATGCTTGTCAACTGGGACGACATCTGGAAGTGGAATCCCCAAAGGATCAAGTTCCTTATTCAGAGGGTTTATCATGTTCTATCCAGCCTTTCTAAGCTCTTCTTGGGGCAGCGTAGCTTGGTTGGTAGAGCGGCTGTGCCAGCAACCTGAGGGTGCTAGGTTCTGACCCCACTTCTGCCATCCGAGTCACAGCTGTTGTGTCCTTGGGCAAGACACTTCACCCACCGGCTCCCAGTGCCACCCACACTGGTTTAAAAATGTAACTGAGATAATAGATTTCACTATGTAAAACGCTTATTTGTCACTAGAGAAAATAAATATATACACTTAATTCACTTCACTTCACTCATCCCCTCTGCTCCAGAGATGGCATCCTCGAGCACATCCTAAGCAGCTCTTCTCAGGCTGTGAGCAAAGGCTCCTATTGCTGGAGACATGACCAGGTCCTCAAGTCCATTGCTAAGGCCATCAGCAAGGGTAACGGAGCCGGCAGGTGCATCAATACCAGAATGATGCAGTTTGTGAGGGCAGGAGAGCAGCCAAACATCAAACCCAAGAACGACCTGGCTGATGTCAGTTGACCTGGTGCAGCAGCTGAGAATTCAATTTTACATCACCCAGTCTTGATAAAACATCATCTTGGTCTCAGGCGCAAGGAGCTGACTGTGACCTGGGAGGAAAGGATGGAGGAGGCTCAAGCGAGGGGATGGGCAAAATATCAGGAGCTTGTGAAAGACTGCCACACAAATGGGTGGAAGACCATGCCGGTAGAGGTGGGCTGTTGGGGATTTGCCGGCCATTCCCTTAGCAAGGCCGATGGAACTTTGGGCATCACAGGGCAAAGCTGGAAGAGAGCCTTCCAGTCAGATGTGGAGGCAGCAGAGAGGCATCAAGATTGCTTTGGCCAAAGAGGGGAGACCTGTGAAGGCTGTAAGCCTCTTGGACATCCCATCCAACCCGAGGTAGCTTGAGAGGTGCTGCAAAGAGAAATGGACGAAACTGCCCAAAGATAGGTGTGCCAAGCTTGTGCCATCGTGTTCATAAAGACTTGAGGCTGTAAATTTTGCCAAAGGACAACAAAGTATTGAGCAAAGGCTGTGAATACTTACGTACATGTGAGTTCTTAGTTTCTTATTTTTGATATAATAATTTTTGATAAATCTAAGAAAACCTTTCACATTGTCACTTTGGAGCATTGTGTGTAGAATGTTGAGGACAAAAATTAATTTCATTTTGAATAGAGCTGTAACTATAGATGTCCGATAATGGCTTTTTTACCGATATCCGATATTCCGATATTGTCCAATTCTTAATTACCGATACAGATATTAACCGATACTGATATATACAGTGGTGGAATTAACACATTATTATGCCTAATTTTGTTGTGATGCCCCACTGGATGCATTAAACAATGTAACAAGGTTTACCAAAATAAATCAACTCAAGTTATGGAAAAAAATGCCAACATGGCACTGCCATATTTATTATTGAAGTCACAAAGTGCATTATTTTTTTACATGCCTCAAAACAGCCGCTTGGAATTCGGGACATGCTCTCCCTGAGAAATACTTGTTCTGTTGTGTTTATGTTGTGTTACGGTGCGAATGTTCTCCAGAAATGTGTTTGTCATTCTTGTTTGGTGTGGGTTCACAGTGTGGCGCATATTTGTAACAGTGTTAATTGTTAATACGGCCACCCTCAGTCTGACCTGTATGGCTATTGCATAAAGCCATAGATATTATGTGACTGGGCGGCAAGCAAAGGAAGTGCCTTTAAGGCTAATTGATGATCTGTAATTCTCCTTACATCTGTGTACACGGCAGCGTTTTACAAAGTCACAAGTTATTTACTTTTTGAAACCGATACCGATAATTATGAAACTGTTACTGATAATTTCAGACATTACATTTTAAAGCATTGATAATTTCCGATATTACATTTCAAAGCATTTATCGGCCGATAATATCGGCTGTCTGATATTATCGGACATCCCTAGCTGTAACATAACAAAATGTGGAAAAGGTGAAGCGCTGTGAATACTTTCTGGATGCACTGTAGGACTGCACCATGCATGGACAAACAACAAAACAAAACCACCATCTCCACACTCACATGCACTGTCGTGGCATCCACGGTGCTCCACGCAATCGTCTGCGGGAGGTTGGGGACAGCACAGCCAGAGACAGGAAAAGATCCAACAAACCTGTCCAAAAGAGCCAACTCCATCCTAGGCTGCCAACTCGCTCTCTGTCAATGTTTGATTCATGCGGATGAGTGAGAATCCATCCAGAAAGACTGAAGTGTACGATGCATGCTCATCCAGCCAGGACTCCGTGAAGCTTGTCCTTCCCGATGTTCATTGTCAGCTCCACAGACCCGTCTCTTCCTCAGCACACGGATTTCGGTGTGGTAAAGATCTAGCATCTGGTCTCCAGTCCAAACATAGAAATGGCCAAAAGTCTCCCCTGAGGCAGCTCCAAAAGTCCACCAAAAAGTAGCGCAGCCTTGTTGCACAAACTAAAAGGCAAACAAAACAAGAAGATAAGAGGGAAACATCAAGAACACAAAAGAGGACACACAAGAGCATGAAGCTCCTGCAACCAGCAGCCACGGTAGTGCCAGATCTATTCATGGCGGTACACTGCAGCAAAGAGTCACTATTGAAGGTTTCTACATCATTTACTTTCTTGCCACCTCCTCATCATGTCTCTGTTGTCTTTTAGGGAGAAAGGCATTTGGGTCTGAATCCAGTACGCGTTCCAGCCATCAGCGTGCCAACTCTGACGACCACGCCCCCTTCAAGACCAAGGGACCATCAACTAAGTCAGACAAGGACAGAACAGGCAAAGAATCGACAGAGCCTGAAAAAGATGCTGACAAAGAAATGATTTTAATATGAACTCATTGGGAACAAAAAGCCATTAACTTCCCTTCATAAGGTTTTTAATGATTTGACCCCTCAAAGTACAAATTAGTTTGTGTAGTGCCATGCAAGTAATTCTTCTCATGATACTCTTTCTACTGCTAAACCAAAACTCAGAGCTTCCGTCTGCCACAATTGATTTCATGTATTAATCATGTGACCCGACATGTAGCCGCTAAATAGAGGCTGGGAAATTACTTGCTAATGTCCAAGTGCCCCAAAGGTACCAAACACCTAACAACCATCACTGTACTGTACTTGAAGTCTGCTTTACAACCACAACCTAATGGCATTTTCTTCTTTCTAAGACTTTTTCTACACACTGAAATCTGCTTTTTCGGATCTATTATGCAACCCGTCTTTCTCCACAGGACGATACATGTTGAGCTGAGCATCTCAGCACAAATCACGCTTCATGTAGCTTCGCTGAGAGTCTGAGGACCAGACAAGCGAGTAAAGGAATCACCCTGTGAGGACTGTCTGGGAGACTTTTGCTGAGCGACTGTTAAGGAGTTATATTATTACACCACACCCTTTAACTGCAGGGGTCTGTTTGGAGGCTGTCTGCTGTTGAGGCTACATTGCAATATAAGAAGGAGCTGTGCTGCATGCCGTTTTTGTTTTTTTTGTCAAATTGTCGTTTTTTCTCTCTTAACGTTTGTACAGTGAGGGCTTCCAACCTTAATTGCTTGAATGCAACGTTTGCGGACAATTGTCCAAAAGTGAACTGGAGGTGGGGGGAGGGGAGATGGTTGATTTATTGTATATACTCTTTTCAGCACATGCCACATATCAGGTTTTGGTGCAGCAGATGCTCTTTTTGACACTGCGTTACAACATGTCCACTCACTGTTCTGCAAGTGCACTGAGAGGGACGCAGGATTCATCCAGATTGGATTGATGGAAGTTCTTCAGCCGTCCTGGGCTTGTTTTTTTTAGGGGGGGTAGGACTTTGTGCAAGGCCAGAGACGCACAAAACACATTTTCCCAAACTGGCTTCCACAAACAGATTTTGACAAAATTGCTGTATCAAAGTCATAACTGAGGATTATTTATTGAATGATGGTACTTTTTTGGATATATAAACAAGTAAGTAATAACATTTATTCATTATGACTCCTTCTGTTTTGGCTCTGATACAGCTTCCAAAGGTGGGCTGCTTGTCCGTCTCACTGCCTTTTACACAACAAACGTTTCAGTATAAAACGAGCTAATAGCTAAGTATGTTGTTGCGAACAACACTGTTCTTGTTGTACATACTGTAAGAACCTGATGTCAGGCAACATTTGTTTGTATTTATTTCTGTCCTCGACGTCACCTATTTTGTCAAAAAGCACAGGTGTTCATAAGAGTGTGCACGTGCACACAAAGTGTTGCTGCAGCTGAATATGACTCGGCGTGTGTTTGGGACTGCATGATGTGCACTGTACTGTACTGTACTGTATGTAAATAGTATGTTCCTCTAAACCTGCAGGCGTGTGTGTAACAAATGCACATGTAATATGCACACTGTGACTGTTGTTTCTCTGCTCACGCCTGTGTGAACATGTTTGGCCACACTGCTTGTAACAAGTTTGGGATAACATCCAACATCTTCGTCATTGTTGTTTGCCCCGACTCACATGTACATTGTGTTTATAAAGCCAAAATTGTTTCTATGTATGCATTTGTTCTAACATTTCTCTTATGAGTCTCACTAAATACTAAAGACTCGTTTGCACATATTTACTTTCGCTGTTAATCATTGTGTTCTGCGGGTGTCCATGTGATCAGTTCTGATTAAAAATGATTTGACTGTCCTTAAAATGTGGTGCTTTTTTTACTTTGAGGAATATCGCTGATTTCAAAACATCTTTTTTTCATGTCATGTACAAACCCCGTTTCCATATGAGTTGGGAAATTGTGTTAGATGTAAATATAAACGGAATACAATGTTTTGCAAACCATTTTCAACCCATATTCAGTTGAATATGCTACATAGACAACATATTTGATGTTCAAACTGATAAACATTTTTTTTTTGCAAATAATCATTAACTTTAGAATTTGATGCCAGCAACACGTGACAAAGAAGTTGGGAAAAGTGGCAATAAATACTGATCAGGTTGTGGAATGCTCATCAAACACTTATTTGTAACATCCCACAGGTGTGCAGGCTAATTGGGAACAGGTGGGTGCCATGATTGGGTATACAAACAGCTTCCCCAAAAAATGCTCAGTCTTTCACAAGAAAGGATGGGGCGAGGTACACGCCTTTGTCCACAACTGCGTGAGCAAATAGTCAAAAAGTTTAAGAACAACGTTTATCAAAGTGCAATTGCAAGAAATTTTGGGATTTCAACATCTACGGTCCATAATATCATCAAAAGCGGCATGGCCGGAAACCAACATTGAATGACCGTGACCTTTGATCCCTCAGACGGCACTGTATCAAAAACCGACATCAATCTCTAAAGGATATCCCCACATGGGCTCAGGAACACTTCAGAAAACCACTGTCACTAAATACAGTTTGTCTCTACATCTGTAAGTGCAGGTTAAAGCTCTACTATGCAAAGCGAAAGCCATTTATCAACAACATCCAGAAACGCCGCCAGCTTCTCTGGGCCCGAGATCATCTAAGATGGAAAGTGGAAAAGTGTTCTGTGGTCTGACGAGTCCACATTTCAAATTGTTTTTGGAAATATTCGACATCGTGTCATCCGGACCAAAGGGGAAGCGAACCATCCAGACTGTTATTAACGCAAAGTTTAAAAGCCAGCATCTGTGATTTTATGGGGGTGCATTAGTGCACAAGGCATGGGTAACTAACACATCTGTGAAGGCAGCTTTAATGCTGAAAGGTACATACAGGTTTTGGAACAACATATGCTGCCATCTAAGCGCCGTCTTTTTCATGGACGCCCCTGCTTATTTCAGCAAGACAATGCCAAGCCACATTCAGCACGTGTTACAACAGCGTGGCTTCGTAAAAAAAGAGTGCGGATACTTTCCTGGCACGCCTGCAGTCCAGACCTGTCTCCCATCGAAAATGTGTGGCGCATTATGAAGCGTAAAATACGACAGCGGAGACCCCGGACTGTTGAACGACTGAAGCTCTACATAAAACAAGAATGGGAAAGAATTCCACTTTCAACGCTTCAACAATTAGTTTCCTCAGTTCCCAAACGTTTTTTGAGTGTTGTTAAAAGAAAAGGTGATGTAACAGTGGTAAACATGCCCTTTCCCAACTACTTTGGCCATGAAATTGTAAGTTAATTATTTGCAAAAAAATAAAAACTAAAGTTTATGAATTTGAACATCAAATATCTTGTCTTTGTAGTGCATTCAATTGAATATGGGTTGAAAATGATTTGCAAATCATTGTATTCTGTTTATATTTACATCTAACACAATTTCCCCACCAATATGGAAACGGGGGTTGTAAGTAAGTACATTTTATTTATAAAGCACTTTTCACCGATGAAATCACAAAGCGCTGTACAAAACATAGTTAAAGTTAAACAACAATTCAATTAAAACAACAGGGGCAACATTTCCTGAAGGAACTCTCCTGACGGAATAAATAAAGTACTATCTAATCTAATCTAATCATAAAAAGGATACAAAGTGGATACAAAATGATAGCTAAAAGGTGCATTAACTAAAAGCTTTACTAAAAAGAGAAACATTTTCAAATGTTTCTTAAAAGTTTCAACACAGTCAAGATCACAGAAGTCTGGTGTAAATTGTTCCAGAGTGTCTCGACGGGTTTTAAAACAAGCTTTTGGGATCTTTAGAAGACTTTGGCCTAAAGACCGGAGGATGCGCCCTGATGGTATAGTTTGTTATGGACTGCGTAACAAGTTACATTGAGTAACATCACATGGTTAAAGTTACACAATTTAATAAGTCCGAAAAAGAGTAGGGAGAAGAAGCACTTATATTAATATTACCCCTTTTCCATATCATAATACCAATGATGCATTACCATTATATCTTTCACATTTTCATTCTTAAAATATTTGCTTTGCTTATACGTTTTGTCATTTTAAGTTTTTGCACTTTCTGTGTTTGTCACCAATTTCTAATCGAAGTAAAAATTGTAGAGAATGTGTAGCAATAGGCGCTTCACGGTGGCATAGGGGTTAGTGCGTCCTTCTCACAATACGAAGGTCCTGAGTAGTCTGGGATTCAATCCCGGGCTCGGGATCTTTTTGTGTGGAGTTTGCATGTTCTCCCCTTGACTGCGTGGGTTCCCTCTGGGTACTCAGGCTTCCTCCCACCTCCAAAGACATGCACCTGGGGATAGGTTGATTGGCAACACCTAAATTGGCCCTAGTGTGTTAATGTGAGTGTAATGTTGTCTATCTATCTGTGTTGGCCCTGCGATGAGGTGGCGACTTGTCCAGGGTGTACACCGCCTTCCGACCGATTGTAGCCATACTTGCCAACTCTCCCGGATTTTCCGGGAGACTCCCAAAATTCAGCGCCTCTCCCGAAAACCTCCCGGGACAAATTTTTTCCCGAAAATCTCCCGAAATTCAGGCGGAGCTGGAGGCCGCACCCCCTCCAGCTCCATGAGGACCTGACTCAATGTTGTGACCCTCTTAAACAGGACAATACTGCCATCTACTGTACATAGAATAGAATGTAAATGTATTCTACATTTAAGTGCAGTCAAGGACCATGCATTAGGGAGTCTGTTCTGAAGTCCACAGTAAAGAGACGTAATTTCATCACGTCGCCTGGTTATTGAATCCAACTCACTATATTACACCGTCGACGAGCAAAATGAAGAAAAACGTTCGCAAGTTCCAGAACGATTGGAAACAATAATTTCAGTTTATCCAGGAGAGTTCAAAGGGGAAGGGGTATGTTGCCGGTAAATTTTGTAGAACAGACTTCTCCATTGAACATGGCGGCCGAACGGATATACTCAGTCGTGAACGGTCAGTCAGCGAAGCACAAACCGTCCGCAGCGCAGCATCGTTCACAACACAGTATGGGCCACCTCGCAAAATGGAGATCCGATGGTGTAACTTATGCTGAGACAAAGATGTCTCAAGGTTGGCAAGTATGATTGCAGCTGAGATGGGCACCAGCGCCCCCTGCGACTCCAAAGGGAATAAGCGGTAGAAATGGATGGATGTATGAGTGTTGCAATGGATAGATAAATTATATTTACTCGCTCGGTGTGAAACGTAGGCCTGGGTGATCCCTTTATCCATCCATTTTTTACCACTTGTCCCTTTTGGGGTCGCGGGGGTCGTTGTTATGTTTGCTTGTCTAATACAGTGAATTAACCACCAGATGGCAATGGCAGAACTGTGCAGAAAAGCGAGTTTGTGTGTGTGTGTATGTGTGTGTGTGTGCGTGCGTGTGTGTGTGTGTGCGTGTGTGTGTGTGTGTGCGCGCGTGTGTGGGTGTGGTTTCTGCACAGAAAAGAGAACAGTATCTCCTTCAAACGAGCAGTTTCAAAGAGAAACATATTCTTGCAGGCAGTCTTATTTCTTAAAAGTGTAAAAAAATAAAAAATAATGGACAGTGCCTTTCACAAACTGGACGCTAGTGGATTCTTGGAGATCTGGCAGCACTTTGATTCAGACGGTAAGAACTTTTGTATTAGTATAAATTATTATTCCTGTGAAATGTGACTGATATTACCAGATAGGGAGACATTTCATGGTTGTGTTTTTTTTTTTTTTACAACATAAAGTGTATTATGTAAAACTGCTGAAACATACTAACTGTACACTGGCGGTGTCCAAGCTTTTAACTTAAAAACAAAATGTCATTTTTAATGCATGTTGTCTTTCCGCCAGATAATGGTTACATCGAGGGCAAAGAGCTGGATGAGTTTTTCCGGCACATGATGAAAAGATTGGGGCCACAGGTGAGTCCTCTTGTCATGAAGTCATGCAGGGTGATGACAGCCACTTGCTTAACAATATCACACAATCAGCATATGACTCAGTTCTTACACCTGCTGCATCATTAGATTGACGTTAGTGTCAGTTTATGGACCTTTCACACAAGGCACCTAACTTATGCACTATATGTGTGTTCTTCCATCCATCCGATTTCTACCACTTGTCCCGTTCGGTGTCGTGTGGGTGCGGGAGCCTATCTCAGCTGCATTCGGGTAGAAGGCGGTGTACACCCTGGACAAGTCGCCACCTCATCGCAGGGCCAACACAGATAGACAGACAACATTCATACTCACATTCACACACTAGGGACCATTTAGTGTTGCCAATCAACCAATCCCCAGGTGCATGTCTTTGGAGGTGGGAAGAAGCCGGAGTACCCGGAGGGAACCCACGCAGTCAAGGGGAGAACATGCAAACTCCACACAGAAAAATCCCCAGCCTGGGATTGAATTTAGGACTACTCAGGACCTTCGTATTGTGAGGCACATGCACTAACCCCTGTGCCACCATATGTATTCGTATTTATGAATACAAAAAAAACCAAAATGAGTAGATTTGTGTTAGAAGATGCACCTTTTGCTGCATTATTGATCAATGTGATGTGAAGTGAGACATCTCCCTGACAACTCCTATCTGTGCAAACTGCGGCTGCCTCGGTCACTAATGGTTCAAAACAAACAGACCACCTCATGTTTCTCCTGATGTTTGTTCTTCAAACCTGAGAGTCCATCAGCATAAGTGCATTCTTTGGGGGGGGGGGGATTTGTGTGCGTGGCTGCCAATAGACGCATTTAAACCTCTGGTCAGTGTGATATACATCCACTTCATTAGGTGTACACGTAGCACATGTTGTAAAAAGCAGGGGCGCATCGGCAAATTATGGGCCCTTAAAAAAAGACTCCTAAAGGGCCCCCTAGCACACACAAAAAAAGTTGAGTTTTGTTGTTAAAAAAAAGCCAACATAAAATATAAAGTAGCTAGAATATTAATTTAAATAATCATGTCATTATTCATATAGTATATTATATATTACATTATATGATCATAAATACATTCCTTGACTTCACAGTAGCCAAGTGTACATGGGCAAAATGTATTCATAATTCAGATTAGAATGTTACTGTGTACATGGAGCCCGAAAAAATGTATCCGATTATGACGTGCGTTTTCATGCATCACACCTTAAACTTTAAGGTGCATTATTGTTTGTGCCATAGCGCCATCTTTTGGACAAGTTTACTCACTGCAAGTGCTGAAGAAAAAGATAGAAGAAGTGACTTCCGCTGTAAACAAATATGGTTTAGTGCATTTCCGTTTGTTTGACGTCATGTTATTCAATTTTTCCCCCTGTTCACTACTTTTGTTTTACCGCTCTTTTTAAAATGGAGCTGGTTTTTGCTCTCCCTGCTAGCACTTGAGTAGCTGTAAAGTCATAAATAAAACAGTTCGTTGAGACGACACCTGGATCCCTTCTTTTATTGTTACATCTACACATGACACTCCAGACCATACTTTTGTTTTTGTTAATCTCATTTTAATGCAAGAAACTCAACAGTATATAACACTACACCTGTACATGATGAATGGGGGGAGGGAGACAGGAGTAAGAAAATCGCTTCATTCCGAGATTATTAAATTTAGTCCCCTCTCCACCACCAAAGTATAGCTGACATAAAAGACATATGCAGTACGGATAATTTTAATCCAAATTTCGGAAAAAGTGTTTCCATGTGCATAAACCACGCGTCTTGATCGTAATGAAATTTTGGTCCTAACGTGTATGATTGGGTCAGAATATGCCGATGGTGTGTTTACATGAAGCATTTTTGTTAATTACAAAATTTAAATTATTTATTCAATCCGAATAAATATATATTAGGGCTGTGAATCTTTGGGTGTCGCACGATTCGATTCAATATCGATTCTTGGGGTCACGATTCGATAATATATTGATTTTTTTCGATTTGATTCGATTCTCGATTCAAAACGATTTTTTCCCCGATTTAAAAGGATTCTGTATTCATTCAATACATAGGATTTCAGCAGGATCTACCCCAGTCTGCTGACATGCTAGCAGAGTAGCAGATTTTTGTAAAAAGCTTTTATAATTGTAAAGGACAATGTTTTATCAACTGATTGCAATAATGTAAATTTGTTTTAACTATTAAAAAAAACTAAAAATATGACTTATTTTATCTTTGTGAAAATATTGGACACATTGTGTTGTCAAGCTTATTAGATGCGATGCAAGTGTAAGCCACTGTGACACTATTGTTCTTTTTTTTTTATTTTTTATAAATGTCTAATGATAATGTCAATGAGGGATTTTTAATCACTGCTATGCTGAAATTATAACTAATGTTGATACTGTTGTTGATAATATTAATTTTTGTTTCACTACTTTTGGTTTGTTCTGTCGTGTTTGTGTCTCCTCAATTGCTGTTTATTGCAGTTCTGAGTGTTGCTGGGTCAGGTTTGGTTTTGGAATTGGATTGCATTGTTATGGTATTGCTGTGTAGTGGTTTGTTGGATTGATGAAAAAAATAAATTAATAAAAAATAAAAAATCGATTTTTAAAAATTAGAATCGATTCTGAATCGCACAACATAAACGATTTGATTCGTATTCGAATCTATTTTTCCCCACACCCCTAATATATATATATGTATTTGTGTATGTATGTATATATTCCCTTTTGGGGTCGGGGGGCGCTGGCGCCTATCTCAGCTACAATCGGGCGGAGCGGAAGGCGGGGTACACCCTGGACAAGTCGCCACCTCATCACAGGGCCACCACAGATAGACAGACAACATTCACACTCAAATTCACACACTAGGGACCATTTAGTGTTGCCAATCAACCTATCCCCAGGTGCATGTCTTTGGAAGTGGGAGGAAGCCGGAGTACCCGGAGGGAACCCACGCATTCACGGGGAGAACATGCAAACTCCATATAGAAAGATCCCGAGCCTGGATGTGAACGCAGGACTGCAGGACCTTCGTATTGTGAGGCAGACGCACTAACCCCTCTTCCACTGTGAAGCCCTATATATATATATATATATATATATATATATATATATATATATATATATATATATATATATATATATATATATATATATATATATTAGGGGTGGGCAAATTAATGCGTTAATTACGAGTTAACTCATCAATCTATTAACGCCGACAATTATTTTATCGCACATTTGCATATGTTGTTTACATGTTTTTATTTTGTTAACGCCTTTTCTTAACAAGATGGCGCCGCCCGGTTGGGCTTTGTGCGTCGAGGGGCTCTTGGTAAAGATGGAACATTTGGCAAAAATACCGGACAATTCTGCACATTTCATGGCTGGCTTACAGCGCGGTCACTCCGGGATATATATATATATATATATATATATATATATATATATATATATATATATATATATATATATATATATATATATATATATACATATATATATATATATATATATATATATATGTATATATATATATATATATATATATATGTATATATATATATATATATATATATATATATGTATATATATATATATATATGTATATATATATATATATATATATATATGTGTATATATATATATATATATATATATATGTATATATATATACACATATATATATATATATATATATACACATATATATATATACATATATATATATATATATATATATACACACACACACTTTCGGCCCTCCACCACATTTTTTTGGACTAATGTGCCTCCCAGGGCACAAAGTTTGGACACCCCTGAACTAATGATGAAATATGATCCTTATCCAGATGCACAGGATGTATCCAGCATCCTGACTGGTGAATGATGACATGTTACAAACACTTCTCTGCAACCACAAATAGAAAAAACACTTTTCTCAACAACACCTTCAAAATTCAGTATTGTTCTTTATGGAAAGGCATCATTTTCATACTGGATCTCCTTAGACTGAGCACGTGTGGCTAATATATTCAAGAATATGCCGCATGCGTATATGTGCTTAAAAGTATTTATTGAAAGTGAATTTGTCATTTGTATGTATTCAATACGCTTTATACTGCATGTATTAATACAAATATTTGCCTAGCAACAGCAGCGAGATACTGCAGACCAACATTAACCTTTCTATAATGGGTGTGGCGTCGTGCTTCTGCAGACCACTTTCCAAAGTAATGACCCCATCACATGTTTCTATAGTTACCTAATTGCTCTGCTGCAGAAACTGTACTCCCAGTCTGGACTTGATGGCAACTTCAATTTCAACTATGGATGTTTTTTTTTCAATTTCAACTATGAATGTTTTTTTTTTTCAATTTCAATTATGGATGTTTTTTTTATATTTATATTTTGTTAAAATTTGAGGTAACAGGATTTTTTTTAAAAGGTCATGCTATTATGTTATAGTTAGTACCTCCATTTTGGTGCAGAGTGTTATAATCTTACTTCTGTGAGTCAGCCATCAATGTCACGGCTCTTTTTTTCTTTGTGAAGAGGTAAAAATTAGGGAAAAATGTTATTTTGTTGTCGTGGAAACAAAATAAAATCTTTAATCCAATAATACATTACTGTAGTCCAACATAGGATTACACTAACATACTGTATTACCTTGGGAGACATAGGCAAACCCTTACTGTACGCTTCAGCCCTCAGTATAAATGCCTAGGATGTTCAAGCCAGTGCAGCCATGACCTTAGTAACATGCACACTATCTATCTATGTATCTATGGCGCATCTTTGCAGGAGAAAGTGACTGCAGAGCGAGTGGAGAGGATGAAGCAGAGGTTCATGTCTGCCTACGACAAATCTGCAGATGGCAAACTACAGATCCAGGAGGTACTCTTTATTATTATTATATCAAAATCAGAAAACAAACAATATTCATATTGCTTTTTCTTTAGATTAGAATACATTAGATTAGGTAGTACTTTATTTATCCTTCAAGAGAGTTCCTTCAGGAAAATTACAATTTTCAGCACAATCCCATTCAAGATCAGACAAACATTACAGGGAGACAGAACAGGAATGCTGACGGGTCTGCCGGCTTCCAGCGCCCCTTACAAAAAAGGTGAGATACAGGTAAACAAGTGGGGGGAATGGGAGAAAAAAATAAAAGATTAATATTTAAAATAAAATATAATAAAAAAAAATCGGTCTCAGCCTGGGCCCTGGAGAGGGGGTGCAGACTGAGGCCAAAGGGAAAAAAAAAACAAGAACTCATAGCCATAGTACACATCCCTCTTATATGTGTGTAAGAGGGAAACATCAAAGAAAACAAAATACATTAAAGACATTAAAGCATTCTTGTGATATTATATATTTTTTCTTACATTTTCACTGTTGTTTTTTGTTTGACTTCATTTTGGGTCATCAAAACATGAGCTGCAGGCCACAAATATCCCTAGGACCAAACTGTGAAAGTGGATGTTTGAATAAACAGTAGAGGACAGTATGTGTCATGTGACTAAGTGTCATATGAGGGAGTGACGAGCACATCTGCTGCAAACAAGCTGTTAATTGTGGACACGCCCTCTTAGTCGTCAACAGAAACATTCAAATCAGGTGTACACAGGTGTGTGTCTTGTTGTGCTCCCCGCAAAGCCTACCTATTAAACACCATCCATCCATTTTCTACCACATGCTATTTGCTTCTCTCCCCTTTTCTGACAACAATCCTCTGCTTGTCCTCTACTGCTGCTTCGTTTTCTCATCCTCCATCTTTTATTCAATTCATGTTTCCATGACAAAGACGTAGTGCTAATTCTATTTCCTGTTGCTCTGGAGACTTCCTGAAGGAAAGCTTTACTGACTGACGCTGTTGGCTTGAAGGGGGAAAAGACAGATTCCAAAATGAAGCCATTCTCCTTTATTTGATTAAAATCCAACTTAGATCTATTGTCCCGTTTTGAAGATGCTGCTGTTCTTTCTGGTTCTACAGCCAAGGATGTTATATGACTTTAAAACAGTTTGCTGGGGGGGGGGTTTGGTCATTTTTGCAGCCTAAAATGTGTGAATTGGCGGCAACTTTTTCCAAAAGGTTACGGCAAAAGTTGTGATGATTTGAGGATCATTTTTTTCAATAACTTGGATTTTGGTGTTCAGGTGTTATTGTAAAGATGGTTAATATGACAATATGCAGATGAAGAATTGTCTCACACACACACACACACACACACACACACACACACACACACACACACACACACAGGCGTCCGCGACCCCCAGTGGGTCAGAAGTTGTACGCAGAGGGGCCATGAATTCTTTGGTTAATTAGAAGTTGTTTTTTGGGGCTATTTTATGTTGATTTACACATGTACAGAGTGGTTGTTTTATTGTTGTACCACATGTGCTTTTATTACCATGAGCATGGTTTTTATTATAAGAAGTGCATTTGAGCAACTTTTTTGAATGCACTATGTAAATGAAAATAATTAATATGATCATTATTGATTGAAAATCATATATGTCCTCTCAAATTTTCCTCGAGTTTAAATGTCTTTAAATACACAATAAATAATTATATTACTATATCCATATATCCATATTAGCATTTAAGATAGCTAACAATTACCAATCTAGTTGCCAGCAAACGATTAGCGGTGCAATACTGTATTATTCAAATATTGTAGTTTTGTACTAAAAAATTTACTTTTATGACCAGTTTAATTTAAAGCCCAATTGTATACAAGATATATGAATGGGGGTGTATAAGAAGGGAGACCCTTTGTGTAAAGTGAGATTCCATGTTGTAGTTTGTAATTCAAAATATCTACAAACTCCACACATTTAATATTATCACAACAACATACCAAAGGGATAGAATATATTGCCTTTGCGGCGCTTGTCTTTATTGCTCAAGTTATCAATAGGGAAGTAAATGTTATTGTAGTGCCTCAAGATGCAGAGACCAGAGACAGCGTGTAGGTAAAACTGCATTAAATATACAGGGAACAAAAACTAGTGCAGCAGGAAAAGGCAGATAAAAACAAAAACTAGTGCACAGGAAGCAGCAAAAGCTAAGCATATAGTGATCCTACATCTATTCTACATGGGGCACACACAAACATGAGTCCATCCATCCATCCATTTTCTACCGCTTATTCCCTTCGGGGTCGCGGGGGGCGCTGGTGCCTATCTCAGCTTCATTCGGGCGGAAGGCGGCGTACACCCTGGACAAGTCGCCACCTCATCGCAGGGCCAACACAGATAGACAGACAACATTCACACTCACATTCACACACTAGGGCCAGAGTCCTAACCAAAAAATTATCCAGCGACAAGAGGCAAGTCAAGCTGGAATTATAACCCTCTTGACTTGGTGAGTCCACTCATCGCCAGAAGGGACCAGGTAAAGCAAAACAAGCACTAGACAGGAACTAAAACACCAAACATACGGAAAGGTCTGACCTGAGGCTGACGGGACATGACAGTAAATATGCGTCAAAATGATGACGCATATGGCGGCGGACTAACAGTCAAAATCAAAGTTGCAGATAAAATAATGCTATTTGGTAACAGTAGAAAAGAGCATCATACACAAACACAAATAAACAGAGTAGATATTGAAAGGTTAAAAAAAAAAGATTTTTGGGAGTATTAATAGATGATAAAATGAACTGTAAAATGTAATATACAAAACATACAACATAAGGTGGCAAAAAACATTTCAATAATGAATAAAGCAAAATACGTCCTGGGCCAAAAATCACTTTATATTCTCTACTGCTCGCAAGTGTTACCATATCTGAGTTATTGTGCAGAACTATGGGGATGTGTTAGCCGTGTTAAAAAAAAGATCAATCAGACCAGGGGTGTCAAACTCAAATACAGAGTGGGCCAAAATTTAAAACTGAACAAAGGTGCGGGCCAAGGGTTGAACAAATCAACCTTTTAATAGGGACCCAAACAAGTTTTGCATTGAACATTGAACAAGCAAGGCTTATATAACTTTATAGTGACATTCAAAATTGAGTTTCAAATAATAATAACAATATTTAAAAAATATCAATGGCATATCAAATAAAATCTAAATAAAAATGTAATGCCTCTTTTCTATTTGCAGCCTTCTGAGGTAAATATCAAAATAAACTTTTTCCACAGGCCAATAAGAATTTTGAAAATAAAATAACAATGATGAATGAATCAAACATTCAAGCCTTGAAGTAGCAAGAGAAAGTGGATGAATAAAACGTTAATTATTGCTCAGTTTGTTACACTGATTTGCTTAAACAACGCTTATACAACCTAATAGTGCAAAATCAACTTTCAAAAAACAAACGAAAAAACATCACAGAAATTAAATTTAAATAAAAAATGTAATGCCTCTTTTCTATTTGCAGCCTTCTAATGTAAATATCAACATGAACCTTTTCCACTAGCAAATAAATTTGAAAATGAAATAATGAGGTGGTCGGGGTTGGGGGGTGGCGGGGTTTGGTGGTAGCGGGGTTGGATATTGTAGCGTCCCGGAAGAATTAGTGCTGCAAGAGGTTCTGGGTATTTGTTCTGTTGTGTTCATGTCGTGTTTCGGTGCGGTTGTTCTCCCGAATTGTGTTTGTCACTCTTGTTTGGTGTGGTTTCACAGTGTGGCGCATATTTGTAACTGTGTTAAAGTTGTTTACACGGCCACCCTCAGTGTGACCTGTATGGCTGTTGATCAAATATGCCTTGCATTCACTTGTGTGTGTGTGTGTGTGTGTGTGTGTGTGTGTGTGTGTGTGTGTGTGTGTGTGGGTGTGTGTGTGTGTGTGTGTGTGTGTGTGTGTGTGTGCGTGTGTGCGTGTGTGTGTACAAGCCGCATATATTATGTGACTTGGCCAGCACACTGTATGTATAGAGGAAAAGCGGACGTAACGACAGGTTGTGGAGAACGCTAAAGGCAGTGTCTTTAAGGCACGACCCCAATATTGTTGTTCAGTGAGAAATTCGGGAGAATGGTTGCCCCGGGAGATTTTCGGGAGGGGCACTGAACTTCGTGAGTCTCCCAGGAAAGTCAGGAGGTTTGGCAAGTATGAGTATATGCGGTGAATGCGGTATTACAGCGGCACTGCCGCTGTATAATCCTGGCGGGCCAGCTCTAATGTTAATTTGATATTGCCTCAAGGGCCAAATGAAATTACACGGCGGGCCAAATCTGGCCAGCGGCCCAGAGTTTGACACCCATGAATTAGACTGATACATAATGTTGGATATAGAGAACATACAAACCCTTTATTTATTGAGTCGAAAATGTTAAAGTTCGATGTTTTGGTAAAATTGCAAACAGCTAAAATGATGTACAAAGCAAACTATAACCTGCTACCAAAGAATGTACAACAATTCTTCTCAACAGAAGAGGAGAAATATAACCTTGGAGGAAAATCTAAATTAAAACATTTGTCTGCACGTACAACACTTAAAACCTTTAGCATATCAGTATGTGGAATTAAATTATGGAATGGTTTAGTAATGCAGTTAAACATTGTACTGATATGATCCAGTTTAAGAGGTTGTTCAAATTAATAGTGCTTACAAAGTAGAAAGAAGAAGAATTGTGAGAATTACTTTCAACCTTATTGAAAATAAGATTTTCTCAATCTCAGTAAGTTAGTATTGACGGAATTAATTAGTTACATATTACAAAACTGTTGTAGTACTCATTCACGGATGTCATTCTATTATAAAAAGGTCAGTAAATGATGTATATGTTTGTGGGCGCTCTGAAGTGGGGAAAGGGGTAGGATTAAATAAGCTTTGCTTCTTCCTACTCCTTTTCGGACATGATGTGAATGATGTGAAATTATGTGATGTATTACGCTGTAAGTGTGTTCATTTTCAAAATAAACTAAAGAAAGAAAGAAAAGTTGCAGTGATTGTATTAAATTGCACTGCAGAACGGTTAAAAGTGCAAGGATTGGCTGAATTTGCGTGAATTGGGACCATCAAATCATTGCAAATAAACATGCGGCACTAGCCTGTTAGTGAGCTGCTCAAATGTTTGATTTTGGGCATTATGAAGGAAAATACTTGTCCAACTAGATAAGCTCACCTCGTGTACACGCTATGCCAGGGATGTCAAACATGCGGCCTGCAGGCCGGATCAGACCTGCGAACAGGTTCAATTCGGCCTGCAAGATGAGTTTCTAAGTGTAAAATTCAGCTGCATTTTTTGATTAAAAACCTGTTGTTCTAAATCTTTGCGCTGGATATTGCAATAGCAATTCTGTTAGGCAAGCAAATAGTTTATTACTGTGGGAAGAAAGTATACCAAGCAAGAGTTTTTTCTTAAAAAAATCTAACATGCACTTTTTAATGAATTCACCTTCTTTGAATGGCTTTCCCGCCCTAGCAACATACTTGCCGACTCTCGCGACCTTTCCGGGAAACACCCGAATATCAGTGCCCCTACCTCCCGACAATCTCCCCCGACAATCATCCTTCCGGTTTTCACCCGGACAACTACAGTATATTAAGGGCGTGCCGTGATGGCACTGCCTTTAGCGTCTTCTACAACCTGCCGTCTCGTCCGCTTTTCCACCATACAAATAGTGCGCCGGCCCAGTTACATATTGTATGAGGCTTCTGCAGACCCACGGAAGTGACTGCAAGACATACTTGGTCAACAGCCATACAGGTCACACTGAGGGTGGCCGTATAAACAACTTTATCGCTATTACAAATATGTGCCACACTGTGAACCCACCCCAAACAAGAATGACAAACACATTTTGGGAGAAAAATCCGCACCGTAACACAACATAAACACAACAGAACAAATACCCAGAATCCCATGCAGCCCTAACGCTTCTGGGCTACAATAGGGGGTGGTGTTGGGGGGTTAGGGGTGTCTATTGTAGCCCGGAAGAGTTAGGGCTGCATGGGATTCTGGGTATTTGTTCTGTTGTGTTTATGTTGTTTTACGGTGCGGATTTTTCTCCCAAAATGTGTTTGTCATTCTTGTTTGGGGTGGGTTCACAGTGTGGCACATATTTGTAACAGTGATAAAGTTGTTTATACGGCCACCCTTAGTGTGACCTGCGTGGCTGTTAACCAAGTATGTCTTGCAGTCGCGTACTGCATTTACAGATGTCAAATATAACATGTGGTTGCACTGGCACGCTGTTAGTACAGTTTGTAAGACACGCGAAAGGCAGTGCCTCCACGGTGCCCCCTTAATATTGTTGGGAGGGTGAAATTTGGGAGACTGATTACCCCTGGAGGGGCACTGAAAATTGTGAGTCTCCCGGAAAAATCGAGGATATACAAATATGACGCCGTAAAGCACCATTCATATAAAACTTGCGGGCTGCACCAACATTAAATTTTTACATCATGGTGCAGGCCGCAAAAAAAGTCTCGCGGGCCGCGTGTTTGAGACCGCTGGTTTGAAGTCATATCCAACAATTGCAAAAACGACTTTTTACTGTCAACAGAGTTTTGTTTTTTAATGATTTCTGCTGGTGGTGTGCCTCAGGATTTTTTTAACGCAAAAAATGTGCCTTGTCTCAAAAAAGGTTTAAAAACACTGGGATAGACGATGTTGCTTATAAATGTGCGTGCAATGTTAGCATGCAGCTCACATAACAATGCTAGCGTCGCTAAAATGTGTGACCACTCCTTAATGTTAGAGACGCTGTATGTGGTGTGTCATCTCTTACCTTTTGACAAGTGCAGAGTTACAGTACGTGTTTCTCAACATTTGAAAGTGGGAGAACTTCCTCCCCCATGTGTGGTTGAAGTGTGATACAGTGTTGCAGCAGGGCACCGTGGGGAACCACTGTGGGAAGGAAATGACCAACCTCATCAGAAAGCTGCTGCATCCTCCTCCATAGACAGACCACGAGTTAGGCAGCCATGTTGGTGCATTGCGTTTGCTGCGGGTGCAGCGTGCATCATCGGCTGCAGCGTGGCCATCAATTTCAAGGAGATTGATGCTCGCAAGGCCACGTTTAATCTACTAATGGAGATAATGTTATTAAAGGACAGACTGAGGGAGGGGAGAGTAGGGTGAGACGGTCCAAACGCACATTTCTAGTCCTCCACTGGCGTCTAAACTCAAATTCAATACTAAGCGACGAGGGAGGAGATAAACGGACTTTCTTTTTTTCCAATTCTGCTCTGCCTTTGGTGTGTTGTAACACTATTATAAAAATAGATAAACAATTCTAATAAATGCAGAAGTAACGTCTGTGTGAATGTACAGTAATTATAGAGAAGCTGTTAGTGTAAATGACGTGAAGTTCACAACCTGTGTAATATTTATGCTTTGCTTTGCAGTTGGCCAACATGATCCTACCTGAGCAGGAGAACTTCCTGTTGATCTTCCGCAGAGAAGCTACCTTGGACAACAGTGTAGACTTCATGAAGGTGGAACATGGCTATATACACATGTATATATATATATATATATATATATATATATATATATACACACACACACACACACATGGATATGTATATATATTAGGGGTGGGCAAATTAATGCGTTTATTACGCGTTAACTCATCAATCTATTAACGCCGACCATAATTTTATCGCACATTTGCGTATGTTGTTTACATGCTTTTATTTTGTTAACGCCTTTTCTTAACAAGATGGCATCTCCCGGATGTACTTCGGCGTCGAGGGGCTCTTGGTATAGATGGAACATTTGGCAAAAATACCGGACAATTCTGCATATTTCATGGCTGGCTTACAGCGTGGTCACTCCGGGATCACTTACGACCACCAGACAATTCTGAATGTGGATAGATCGGGCCGTTTTGGACTGAATGACGCGTGCTTGCTAGACCGGCTAGCTAGCATGGGAATACTTTGCCGGCTACATCCAGCGGCCTGTGAAGCAGCGGAGTATATGTGTTGTCTGTCTTTTATCAATAATGCAGACGAGGAGTGTTGGCTGAGTTCTTAACGTTTGCTTTCAGAACGTGCATATCACAACATACAAGATGCCATCATGGCGACACAACCTATACCGGGCTACTGCGCATGCTCGTCACTCCTGTTGCATGCTGGGTAGGGTAGTTCTTTTTTTCCCTGGCTCATAACATCACAAATAGTACCATGTATATGCATTCAGTTTATCAAAGCACCTAGCAAACAATCGGAAAATTCCCATCATATCAATTCCTAGATATGGTCATAATTATTTTAAGTGCACTACGCAGAATAAACACAACATTATTAATATTGCTACTACGGATAATTTGATCAAAAATTCCCTAAAACAGCCCACTACCTACAATATAGGTTTTTTGAACATAAGACCCTGATAAAAAAAAATGTTTCTGCTGTTACCTCAGAAATTGCCTGTTCAGATGTTATGATTGTGGCTCAGAGATTTGTATGTAGATTATATTTATTTTCCATGACAAACAGGATAACTTAAATACCCTGGCAGTGGTAGTAATAAGCTTAAATGTTTGTATTTACATTTTTTTTATTGATTTTCATAAATATGCTATTTAACTGCTACTGTTTAACAAGGACTGATTTAAATTGTGTTTGCACAACAAATGTTTTGGCGCTTTTGTTCATGTGGGGGAATATTCCAATAAAGGTGCACTACACACTACTTTTGAATTCATTATTGGGCTTTCCGTATACAATGCAGGTAATCGCGATTAATCGGCGAAATAGTGCGATTAACTTCGATTAAAATTTTTAATCGTTGCCCAGCCCTAATATATATACATATGTGTGTATATATATATGTATATATATATATATATATATATATATATATATATATATATATATATATATATATATACATATATGTGTGTGTGTGTGTATATGTATATATATATATATATATATATATGGATGGATAGATCGATAGATAGATAGATAGATGGATAGATAGATAGATAGATAGATAGATAGATAGATAGATAGATAGATAGATAGATAGATAGTATTTTATTGATTCCCTCAGGAGATTTCCTTCAGGAAAATTAAAACTTCAGCAGCCGTGTACAGTTGAGATCAATTTAAAAAGTAAAAAGTAAATAATGGGGTATACATGGAAACAAAATAGAGAAATATTACAATAAGATGAAAAATAAAAAACAACAATGTGAATAGAAAAATAACAGTAAAATAATATTTTATGCAGAGGGTGACTGGCATCATCCAGGATACTCACTAGTTTATATATACAGTATGTATGTATGTATGTATATATATATATATATATATATATATATATATATATATATATATATATATATATATATATACTCCTCTCTGAGCTGCCACCTTACCGTGGAAGACAAACTGGTCCTAGGTGAGGGACCAGACAAAGAGCAGCTCGAAAACCTCTATGAAAAGTAAAAACAAAGGACCCAGATTTCCCTCGCCCAGACGCGGGTCACCGGGGCCCCCCTCTGGAACCAGGCCCGGAGGTGGGGCACGATGGCGAGCGCCTGGTGACCGGGCCTGTACCCATGGGGCCCGGCCAGGCACAGCCCGAAGAGGCAACGTGGGTCCCCCCTCCAATGGGCTCACCACCCATAGCAGGGGCCATAGAGGTCGGGTACAATGTGAGCTGGGCGGCAGCCGAAGGCAGGGCACTTGGCGGTCCGATGCTCGGCTACATAAGCTCGCTGTTGGGACGTGGAACGTCACCTCACTGGGGGGAAAAGGAGCCTGAGCTAGTGCGCGAAGTAGAGAAATTCCGGCTGGATGTAGTCGGACTCACTTCGACGCACAGCAAGGGCTCTGGAACCACTTCTCTTGAAAGGGGGTGGACTCTCTTTCACTCTGGCGTGGCCGGCAGTGAGAGGCGACGGGCTGGGGTGGCAATTCTGGTTGCCCCCCAGCTCAAAGCCTGCACATTGGAGTTCAACCCAGTGGACGAAAGGGTAGCCTCCCTCCGCCTTCGGGTGGGGGGACGGGTCCTGACTGTTGTTTGCGCTTACACACCAAACAACAGTTCAGAGTACCCACCCTTTTTGGGTACACTCGAGGGAGTACTGGCGAGTGCTCCCCCGGGTGATTCCCTTGTTCTGCTGGGGGACTTGAAACCTGGAGAGGCGTGATTGGGAAGAATGGCCTCCCGGATCTGAACCCGAGTGGTGTTTTGCTATTGGACTTCTGTGCTCGTCACAGTTTGTCCATAACAAACACCATGTTCAAACATAAGGGTGTCCATATGTGCACTTGGCACCAGGACACCCTAGGCCGCAGTTCCATGATCGACTTTGTAGTTGTGTCATCGGATTTGCGGCCTCATGTTTTGGACACTCGGGTAAAGAGAGGGGCGGAGCTTTCTAGCGATCACCACCTGGTGGTGAGTTGGCTGCGATGGCGGGGGAGGATGCTGGACAGACCTGGCAGGCCCAAACGCATTGTGAAGGTTTGCTGGGAACGTCTGGCAGAGTCTCCTGTCAGAGAAAGTTTCAATTCCCACCTCCGGAGGAACTTTGAACATGTCACGAGGGAGGTGCTGGACATTGAGTCCGAGTGGACCATGTTCCGCACCTCTATTGTCGAGGCGGCTGATCGGAGCTGTGGCCGCAAGGTAGTTGGTGCTTGTCGTGGCGGTAATCCTAGAACCCGCTGGTGGACACCAGCGGTGAGGGATGCCGTCAAGCTGAAGAAGGAGTCCTATCGGGTTCTTTTGGCTCATAGGACTCCAGAGGCAGTGGACAGGTACCGACAGGCCAAGCGGTGTGCAGCTTCAGCGGTCACAGAGGCAAAAACTCGGACATAGGAAGAGTTTGGGGAAGCCATGGAAAATGACTTCCGGATGGCTTCGAAGCGATTCTGGACCACCACCCGCCGCCTCAGGAAGGGGAAGCAGTGCACTGTCAACACCGTGTATGGTGCAGATGGTGTTCTGCTGACTTCAACTGCGGATGTTGTGGTTAGGTGGAAGGAATACTTCGAAGACCTCCTCAATCCCACCGACACGTCTTCCTATGAAGAAGCAGTGCCTGGGGAATCTGTGGTGGACTCTTCTATTTCTGGGGCTGAGGTTGCTGAGGTAGTTAAAAAGCTCCTCGGTGGCAAGGCCCCAGGGGTGGATGAGATCCGCCCAGAGTTCCTTAAGGCTCTGGATGATGTGGAGCTGTCTTGGTTGACAAGACTCTGCAGCATCTCGTGGACATCGGGGGCGGTACCTCTGGATTGGCAGACCGGGGTGGTGGTCCCTCTCTTTAAGAAGGGGGACCGGAGGGTGTGTTCCAACTATCGTGGGATCACACTCCTCAGCCTTCCCGGTAAGGTTTATTCAGGTGTACTGGAGAGGAGGCTACGCCGGATAGTCGAACCTCGGATTCAGGAGGAACAGTGTGGTTTTCGTCCTGGTCGTGGAACTGTGGACCAGCTCTATACTCTCGGCAGGGTCCTTGAGGGTGCATGGGAGTTTGCCCAACCAGTCTACATGTGCTTTGTGGACTTGGAGAAGGCATTCGACCGTGTCCCTCGGGAAGTCCTGTAGGGAGTGCTCAGAGAGTATGGGGTATCGGACTGTCTTATTTTGACGGTCCGCTCCCTGTACGATCAGTGTCAGAGCTTGGTCCGCACTGCTGGCAGTAAGTCGAACACGTTTCCAGTGAGGGTTGGACTCCGCCAAGGTTGCCCTTCGTCACCGATTCTGTTCATAACTTTTATGGACAGAATTTCTAGGCGCTGTCAAGGCATTGAGGGATTCCGGTTTGGTGGCCGCGGGATTAGGTCTCTGCTTTTTGCAGACGATGTGGTCCTGTTGGCTTCATCTGGCCGGGATCTTCAGCTCTCACTGGATCGGTTCGTAGCCGAGTGTGAAGCAGCCGGAATGAGAATCAGCACCTCCGAATCCGAGTCCATGGTTCTCTCCCGGAAAAGGGTGGAGTGCCATCTCCGGGTTGGGGAGGAGACCCTGCCCCAAGTGGAGGAGTTCAAGTACCTAGGAGTATTGTTCACGAGTGGGGGAAGAGTGGATCGTGAGATCGACAGGCGGATCGGTGCGGCGTCTTCAGTAATGCGGACGTTGTATCGATCCGTTGTGGTGAAGAAGGAGCTGAGCCGGAAGGCAAAGCTCTCAATTTACCGGTCGATCTACGTTCCCATCCTCACCTATGGTCATGAGCTTTGGGTCATGACCGAAAGGACAAGATCACGGGTACAAGCGGCCGAAATGAGTTTCCTCCGCGGGGCTCTCCCTTAGAGATAGGGTGAGAAGCTCTGCCATCCGGGAGGAACTCAAAGTAAAGCCGCTGCTCCTCCACATCGAGAGGAGCCAGATGAGGTGGTTCGGGCATCTGGTCAGGATGCCACCCGAACGCCTCCCGAGGGAGGTGTTTAGGGCACGTCCAACCGGTAGGAGGCCACGGGGAAGACCCAGGACACGTTGGGAAGACTATGTCTCTCGGCTGGCCTGGGAACGCCTCGGGATCCCCCGGGAAGAGCTGGACGAAGTGGCTGGGGAGAGGGAAGTCTGGGCTTCCCTGCTTAGGCTGTTGCCCCCGTGACCCGACCTCGGATAAGCGGAAGAAGATGGATGGATGGATGGATATATATATATATGTACTGTATATATATATATATATATATATATATATATATATATATATATATATATATATATATATATATATATATATATAAAAAATAAATTATATAAATTAAATAAAATATATATAAAATTAAATAAATAGATTTAAAAAAAAATGAGAATCAATTCTGAATCGCACAACGTATTCAAATCGATTTTTTCCCACACCCCTAATATATATATATATATATATACATATATATATATATATATATATATATATATATATATATATATATATATATATATAGTAATAATCATTTAATTTGTATATATAGTAAATATATAAATAATAGTGAATAAATAGTCTAGTTTATATATATATATATATATATGTATATATATATATATATATATATATATATATATTATATATATATATATATATATGTACATACATATATATCCATTATACAGTGCTCAAGACCAGGCTAGAGTGGAATATATGTTAGATCAGGAAAAAACGCAGAGGCTATTTCATCCCTACAAGCTTGTTTCGCAGGTTTCCCTACTCTTCAGAGGATTTTTTAAGAGAAGGGGAACCTGCGAAACCGGCTTGTAGGGATGAAATAGCCACTGTGTTTTTTCCTGACCAAACATTTACAGTATTTGTATATACTGGATATATATTATATAGATACATATATATATATATATAGTATATATAAATATGTACACATACCTGTCTTTCATTACAGTAGCTCTGATATCACATACTAATTTGAACATACTGATTCTCTTACGTGGCTTCATATTAGTTCAGCTGGTTTCCTTCTACTTCCATGTGTGTTCCTGCCTGATAAATATACTTTATCTTGTACTTTCCACTGCAGACATGGAGGAAGTACGACGTAGACAGCAGTGGCTACATTTCAGCTCAGGAGCTGAAGGTAAATAAGACACGTCCTTTCTCGTCACAGAGCCGATGAGTGTACAATATTTCCTGTTCTTCTCCTCATTGGCATGTTATTCAAGTTGCTTTTAAATATTGCCACACTAACTTTTGTTTTGGAATCTGCCCTCTAAACCACACTATCATTTTTTTATGAGTATCACATCATATTTTGAGTACTTGAAGATGCGTTTGCAATTTTTTTATTTCTTCCTTAGACAAACTTGTTTTATTTTTGTCAGGCTTTCCTGAAAGACTTGTTCCAGCAGCACGGCAGGAAAGTGTCACCTGACAAGCTGGAGGAGTACACCGACACAATGGTACACTTCACACATGCACGCCTACAGTTGCACCCAACAGCACTGCAGCGCAGCTTGCGGCGGACGCGAGTTGTTGAGCTTTAACTCACAATGAAGTCTGAAAACACTCTTTTCGTTTGTTTGGCAGATGAAAATATTTGACAAAAACAAGGATGGCCGTTTGGATCTCAATGACCTGGCAAGGTACAGTAACACAGTTTCAAAGCACGGATTTACATTCCTCAATCAACAATAGGACGTGATTAAATATGACTCATAATGGAAGTGTTTGCTGCCATAGTAACACTGTTCCTTTTTTTAGGCTTTGAAATCTAACACATGAACTGATCAAAAATCTGCCTTTACAAAGAATATAAGAAACAAAAGTCTGCTATAATACATTCTTCTTGCAGAGCTGCAGAACTACACCAGGCTACAAGATGTTTGTATTATTGCTATGACATCATCTAATATGCATAATTTGCCATGATGCATATGCGTGGGATTTTCATGGACGATGTTGCAAAAAACATGAAAAGGAAAACATTAAAAAAAAAAAAATAATTATGAATTCAACTTTTTAAGGGGCGGTGATAGAGGGGTTAGTGCGTCTGCCTCACAATACGAAGTTCCTGCAGTCCTGGGTTCAATCCCAGGCTCGGGATCTTTCTGTGTGGAGTTTGCATGTTCTCCCCGTGAATGCGTGGGTTCCCTCCGGGTACTCCGGCTTCCTCCCACTTCCAAAGACAGGCACCTGGGGATAGGTTGATTGGCAACACTAAATTGGCACTAGTGTGTGAATGTTGTCTGTCTATCTGTGTTGGCCCTGCGATGAGGTGGTGACTTGTCCAGAGTGTACCCTGCCTTCCGCCCGATTGTAGCTGAGATAGGCGCCAGTGCCCCCCGCGATCCCAAAAGGGAAAAAGCGGTAGAAAACGGATGGATGGACAACTTTTTTAAAAAATAGGAAAAAAAGGAAACAAAAACAATATGTTTAGAAAAAAGACAAGTCAAGCCAAGTCATACCAAAGACTATAAAAATGGGATGCTTTACCATGAATTGATTAACGTGGACCCCGACTTAAACAAGTAAAAAAACTTATTCAGGAATTACCATTTAGTGGTCAATTGTACGGAATATCAATCAATGTTTATTTATATAGCCCTAAATCACAAGTGTTTGTACTGAACTGTGCAATCTACTGATAGAAGTTTCAATCAATCAATCAAAACCCATTACCGCCCTGCTTGACACTTAGTATCAAGGGTGGGAATTGGGGGTTAGATCACCGCTGCTGCTCACTGTGGAAAATGTAGATCCTTGCTGGTGTCCGTGTCTCGTGACTTCCTCACGATCAATTTCCTTTGTTTTCACTTTATCGCACTCCTTATGCAAGTGACGTCGAGGCCATATTCGAGCCACATTGGGGCCTGTGCGCGTTTACACAGGAGTCAGTGTAAACAGTCAGCTGGGAAAAATCCGATCTCAAAAAAATCTGATTTGGGCCACGTTGGCCTGCAGTGTTTAGACTGGCAGATACATTCAGATCCGTGTCACATGTGAAGTGAAGTGAATTATATTTATATAGCGCTTTTTCTCTGGGTGGCACTGGGAGCAGGTGGGTAAAGTGTCTTGCCCATGGACACAATGGCAGTGACTAGGATGGCGGAAGCGGGGATCGAACCTGCAACCCTTAAGTTGCTGGCACGGCCGCTCTACCAACCGAGCTATACCGCCACATGAGTTCAAAAAAATTGATTTGGTGTGCCAATGAGCTGTGATAAGTAGCAAAGTTACACTGCCACCTACTGTATGAGGTTGGAACGACAAGCTACATTTACAGGCATCATAATGTGAGCCATGAGCGAGGGTAATGCAAAATGTATTCATGGCGGACTGCCACAAATACATGAATGTATGGAGAAACACGGGTTTCCAAGAAGCCGTATTGTGCATTTTATCCACATTTTACTATTACTATAGTGCTAACTTGACAGTCACTTTTTAACAGCAACATTATGCTAGGTAAGTGGTTCTCAAATGGGGGTTTGCGTACCCCTGGGGGTACTTGAAGGTATGCCAAGGGGTATGTGAGATTCTTTTTTAAATATTCCAAAAAATAGCAACAATTCAAAAATCCTTTAGAAATATATTATTGAATAATACTTCAACAAAATATGAATGTAAGTTCATAAACTGTGAAAAGAAATGCAACAATGCAATATACAGTGTTTACAGCTAGATTTTTTGTGGGACATGTTCCATAAATATTGATGTTAAAGATTTCTTTTTTTTATGAAGAAATGTTTCAAATTAAGTTCATGAATCCAGATGGATCCCTATTACAATCCCCAAAGAGGACACTTTAAGTTGATGATTACTTGTATGTGGAGAAATCTGTCACATTCAAAACACATTGTGATGCGCAGAGATTTCACCTCAGGATGCAGTGGGACCGAACAGGCGGGATTGCAGGTAAGAATCTGATTTATTATACAAAAAATAAAAGAACACTTATACAAACAGCAAAGTAAAGGCGTGCTAAAAAGCTAAAGCTAATAGCTAGCACTGGAGTCCAAATAGGTGTCACAGAAGCGCGTGTCAAGCGCACAGAAGCTAAGGTGTAACTTAGCACAGAACAGACAAGGGAGAGAAAACCAAACATGACAGTTGCGCGTAGCAAACCATGAGCCAAGACCGAACTGAGGTAGAAAACAGTCTTAAATACTAAAGTAAACAATTGCCGTCAGGTGTGCGTCGAAAAACATAGCAGGTGGAACAAATGAGAAACCATGGCAACGAGATAAAACAGGAAGTGCAAAACTCAGAACAGGAAGAGTCTAAAATTAATAATCAAAACACAAGGACTCAAATATAGACAAAAGATGTGATCCAGGAATCGGTTCACAACAAAATCTTTATTAATAGTTGAATCACTTGTTTATTTTTCAACAAGTCTTTTTTCCCCAAATAGTTCTAGAAAGACCACTACAAATTAGCAATATTTTGCACTGTTATACAATTTAATAAATCAGAAACTGATGACATAGTGCTGTATTTTACTTCTTTATCTTTTTTTTTCAAACCAAAAAGGCTTTGCTCTGATTAGGGGGTACTTGAATTAAAAAAAATGTTCACGGGGGGTACATCACTGAAAAAAGGTTGAGAACCACTGTGCTAGGTCACCCTATAGATCGATGGTTCCCAAACTTTTGCAGGCTGGCGCCCCCTTGGCTCCCCAGTGAATTCCTAGCGCCCCCCACAGACACATATGGAAACAAACACCTCCTTCTTGATATTTGGTATGCTGCAATTTGAAAAGAGAAAGGTTAAACACAAATGTGTATTTCACAAATAAAACCCAATTTACGTATTCATTTTCTTCCATTTACTCACAGAAAATGGTGGCGGACGTGATCTAAGGCACGCCACCCTCGCCACCCACACAATGACACACGCACGAACATGCATATATGCACACACACACACACACACACACACACACATGCACACACAGGTACAAAGTCATATACATTCGTAACAATATATATCAGTCAATGCACCACCCTAACCAGCTCAACACAACACAACACGGCGCGTTCTGGCGAGTCCCCAATTTCATGTTGACTTGAACTCAAGATGATGTTGACCGCCAAAATGCGTTTTTTATTATGAGATAAAATTCTGAACATTACAAGCTTGAAATTACAAACCTGAGCTTTTGCTTCTGTAGTCTATGCTGTCGGATCTGACTGGGCCAGAGCGGCGTGTGGTAACCGGACCCTGATGCGTCGTCCACTGACTCGTCCTGCTGCACGTGTTGTGTACAAATCGTCAAACAAACGTTCGCACTTCTGACTTCGACTTCGGACTGCCGCCCCCCTACCGCCCCCTTCTTCCTCACTGCCCCCCCAGATCTTTTCCACCGCCCCTATCTATCTATCTATAGTATAGATAGATACATAGTACTTTATTGATTTCTTCAGGAGAGTTCCTTCAGGAAAATTAAAATATGTTGGAGGAAAACAAATTAAGCTGACAAACACGCTCTCAAGTCTACAGCAAACTGATTGATATTTGGCAGGCTTTATTTTAAGATGTGTAGCGAAGCCTGTTTGTGTGTGTGTGTGGGTATATTTTCACAAATCGAAGTTGTTATTCTTACATTTAGAGATCCTAAACAGGACATATGGACACATTTTACTGTAAAACGTCCATCCATTTTCTACTGCTTGTCCCTTTTGGAGTCGCAGAGGTGCTGGAGCCTATCTCAGCTGTGTTATTTTAAATCTATTAGGTACAGTACACAACACTCTTCTTAGAATGAACCAATTAGTCATATTATTGTTGTGTCTAAGAATAATCTACCATATCACTGACTTCATTATAAAATTACAATAATTTTGGCATGAGGATTTTGTTTGTAAAACCAGAGACTTAACATGTTATATTATCCATTACTGCGAGTGATGAAACACTAACAATCTGTCCTGAAACATCATATTATAAAAAACAAGTGAGAGTTGTACAATGTAACACTTTACCAGTTTGTGTTGTGTTACTTTAAAGTGGGCGCTAGTTTTCCAAAGCGTTTTAAAGGTTATAACCTGCCCACTTACTGATTTTAGCACGTAATGATGTAAACGCGGCTGTTTAGTACTGCTTCCGGTGTTTTGTTAGCTAGGTATAGTTCGCTAGCAATGATTGTATCATCGATCATAACAAGGACATGACTACAAATTGTTCGTTGCTTCTTTTGGACTCCTTTTGTGTGTGTGCATGCGCTCCCTGCGTGTACGTTTGTATGGTACAGCAGTGATTGACAAGCCTGGATGCTAATATAATTGGTCATTGTGAAAAATATAGCCATTTGAAAAACATGTATGTTCTGTTAAACCACTAATGGTGAAATAAACTAGCCAGTGGTTTGAACAATGTAATTTTAAGCAAGTTGCAAAGAGTCCTTTACAGCATACGTTCCTGTCTGGTTGTCCAGACATCCGGCGATAAGCTAATAACTTGGAGCACATTCGCTTAATTTTGAGCCAAATTTGAATTATTAATAGTTGTTGAAGTTTAAAAACATATTAATTACCATACATTCCGGGCTGTAAAGCGCAGCTAAGTTGCTGGACAAGTCATTGAGCACGGTCTTCGTTCTTCTTCTCCTCCTGCGGCGGTCTGGCCTTCTGTTAGTGTTGGTGGATTTGTGTATTATACAGCAGCTGAGTTGATCGTCTTCAACTTTAGGGCTGCGTCTTGTGCAGTTTGTCGTTTCTTCTTCATGATGAGAGTGAGTCCAAAAACGAGCTAAATGGCTGACTGAATGATTATGTCTGTGCATTTGATTTGATGTGAACAATTTCATTAGGCAAAGCTAAATTTATTGGTGACTTGTGAAAAATCCATAAATTATCCGCAGCACTGTTTCATGTGCAGGTTTTAAAGAGTGGGAAAAAAGTAGTGGCTTATATTCCAGAAATGATGCATGGTTCCTTTTAAATATGATTTAAAAGAGCTACGTGATAAGTCTTATTGCTGACAGTAGTGTGACACACAGCAGCTATTACAATGCATTCTGGGACTGTCTGGCCTGACAAGACATAAACAAACATTTTGAGGTCCAAACAAATGTTCCAATGTGACTTTGAAATGTTGCAAGAAAATTGAAAATAATATTTACATATGTTGAAATGAGAATGGGATGAGAATCAGCACCTTCAAGCCCGAGTTAATGGTTCTCGCCCGGAAAAGGGGCCATCTCCGGGTTGGGGAGGAGACCTTGCCCCAAGTGGAGGAGTTCAAGTACCGAGGAGTCTTGTTCACGAGTGGGGGAAGAGTGGATTGTGAGTTTGACAGGCGGATCGGTGCGGCGTCTTTAGTAATGCGGACGCTGTATCGATCCGTTGTGGTGAAGAAGGAGCTGAGCCGGAAGTCAGAGCTCTCAATTTAACGTCGATCTACGTTCCCATCCTCACCTATGGTCATGAGCTTTGGGTCATGACCGAAAGGAAAAGATCACGGGTACAAGCGGCCGAAATGAGTTTCCTCCGCCGGGTCGCAGGGCTCTCCCTTAGAGATAGGGTGAGAAGCTCTGTCATCCAGGAGGAGCTCAAAGTAAAGCCAATGCTCCTCCACATCAAGAGGAGCCAGATAAGGTAGTTCGGGCATCTGGTCCGGATGCCACCCGAACACCTCCCTAGGGAGTTCTTTCGGGCACGTTCAATCGGTAGGAGGCCACGGGGAAGACCCAGGACACGTTGGGAAGAGTATGTCTCCCGGCTGGCCTGGGAACGCCTTGGGATCCCCCGGGAAGAGCTGGACAAAGTGGCTGGGGAGAGGGAAGTCTGGGCTTCCCTGCTTAGGCTGCTGCCCCCGCGACCCAACCTCGGATAAGCGGAAGAAGATGGATGGATGGATGGCTTGATGGATATGTTGAAATTAGGGGTGTCCAGGTCGATCGTTTTCACTTCCGTTATGATACTGATATTGTGTATATGTCATGTCTGATCATGATTTTGTGTGACCGTGTTGCCCTGAGCATCCCCGATCTCGTTGGTTCTTGAAGCTAAGCAGTGTCTGGCGTGGTTAGTACTTGGATGGGAGACTGCTTAGGAATACCAGGTGCTGTTTGACCTTTTGACTCTTTAAGTTCCTTTCTTTTTTTGTCACTCTGTTTTGTCACCATGACGACCAATCAGTTCACCTGTCATGTCTCACACCTGCTTTCAATCACCACATCTCTATTTAAGCCTGTCATTTTATGTTGGTCGTCCTGGCGTCATTGTGTTTCTTTTCATGCTATTTCCATGCCAGTTTTTTTCATGCCAAAGTCCTTGCTACTCTTGTCCAGCCATAGTAAGTGTTATTTGCATTATGTTCATAGTTTGTTAAATTGTTAGTTTTGTCTCTTTTCCCAAGTTATGCCTCCGCAGCGAGTGCTTTTTTTTTTCTGTACCTTTTTTTAGTTAAAATTAAATCATGTTTTTACCTGAACGCCATTTTTTGAGTAGTCTGTCTGCTTTCCTGGGAGAACGACCCCGCAGCAACCTGCGACCCCCCCATCTTGACAGTATAAGAGATATTAATCCGATACAATATCAGCACAAATAATAGTACATACTTTTATTATTCTATTGTGTGTAATGTTAAAAAGAGGTTGATCAAGCGAAATTACTGAGCGAACAATGGTCGGTATGAAAAACACTAACCTTATGATATGTTAGCTATGCTTTTGAAGTGGAGTGGTAATTTGTTTTTGGCAACATGTAGTATCACAGTTTCCATTAGATTAAGCTCTTGACGCAGCGGACACTTTTTATTTGATACTTTCTAATAAGCTTCTGCCTAGGAGACTTTGTATGTGTAACATGCAAATATAATTATTTGTTACTGTTTTACATAGCAATATTGTTTAATTAAGAGCACGTGTTATGTTATCTAAACTTGTGTGCTATTGTGTGCCTAGCTGTTGTGTAGC